>NC_081177.1:427500-437500 GCF_012432095.1 Onychostoma macrolepis
TGTGTGTGAAAATATTCCGATGTAACCCCGTAATCTTTAACATCTTCATTTTCAAGTAACTGTAATTTAATTACACATTTTTTCATCAGTAACTGTAACAGATTACAGTTACATTTATTTTGTAATTAAATTACGTAGTTACATAGTTCCTCCCCAACACTGTTTATAACCAAATTCATGAAAACTCTCCAGTGTATGTGACTTAGTACAGAGCAACTGAATTCATAAATCATCGTATTTGTAAGATATTCAGTGTATTTATATTCCTACAATCTGAATTAATTTGCGTGTCAGAATCTGCATGAGGCGCGCTCGTGTTTCAGCTCTGACGGACAGCCGGCCGGACCAATAGGAGGCGGTCCTGCCCGCGGGGGGCGGGGCTTGCAGCAGGGCTCAGCCTCGCGATCGTCCACCTCTGTCTCGAGCTCAGTCCTGAGGGAAAGTCGACGCAAACTCCGCGTTCGCTCTGAAAGTTTCTTTAAATGTTTTTGTCGTGTTATTTTTCGCACTTTACGGTTGAACGCAGCGACGAGTGGAATATAAACGACTTTGAACGGAAGAAGCGCGCGCTGCTGGGATTAGAGGGTTTTTAACGGCGGGGCGCGCGTTACGCAGGACTGTGTGTCGGTCCGGTTTGAGTTTATTTGTATCTGTATGATCCGGATCGGATTCAGTTCGGATCGAAGATTTAGACTGGTCAGGTTTTATCTTAATTTATTTGAAACTGGAATGGGCAGAAATTAACGTTAGTTTAGAAAGAAAAGTTCCTCACGAGTCGGATTTTTGGAGTTTTTCCATAATTAAAAACGAATCCGTGTTGTTCTGGGATTGATGAGGTTTTGAGAGACTGGAGTGATTCTGATCCGAATCTAATGAGCTGACAGCAGACTCCAGCAGCACTTCGAGATGGATCATGTTTCTTGGATTATTCCTGTGTTCTGGTTCTGGTTCTGGACTGGATTCGCATCAGGAGAGGAAGGTACGATCTACATTCATTATTATATGTTATTGTTATTATTAAAGAACTCTGTTTATACGACAGTGTTTCAAGTAAGTTGGCTGTTTTAATAATTTCAAAACAAATACCATTCTGTCTTAACTGAAACATCAAAACGTGGAATAATAATTCATTATTGACTTTGACAGACTTTTATTTTAAAGAATTGATTCACTTTCACAGTAACTTGTGAATTTTCTATCTGAATTTATTTTTGGGATGAGAAATCATGTATTCAACAGACAATGAGAAGTCAGTAGTTTACGAAGTTGATTTTGTGCTGTGAATAAATCAACTTATTTTAAAAGTTCTTCAATGGTTCAATAAAGAACCTCTATTTCTGGCTCGTTACACTCTTAAAAGCAGCTTTTTTTCACCGTGATGTCATAGAAGAACCATTTTTGGTTCCCAAATTAACCCTTCCAGGCAACAGTTCCCAAAAGAACCATTTTTTTACTTGGTGTGAAGAACATTTTAATGATCTAAAGAACCTTTTTCCATCATAAAGATCCTTTTGCGCAATGGAAAGATTCCAGTGATGTTAAAGGTTCTTTATAGAATCACCAAAGCCAATATAATAGAAATAATTTTAAGGTGGGTTCTAGAGTTACAGGCTTCTTGAAAGGTTCTTCAGGTCAGTGTTTTGTTTTCAAGGTTCTTTAAAGCAGCAAAACACAGATGCGTTTCTACAGAACGAGAGAATCCCGAGGTCTTTGTGGAACATGTGAAGGTTCTCGACTCTTTCTAACTATCTGCTGACCATCACAGGAGTTTCTGTGTGTCTCTAGATGATTAACCCGTGTGTGTGTGTGTGTGTGAGAGTGTGTGTGTGTGTGTGTGTGAGAGTGTGTGTGTGTGTGTGTGTGTGTGTGTGTCAGGGATTGGTTCCACGTTTCATGGCGCTCCAGGACACCTGGATTCCTGCAGAGGAAATCAGCTCTGCGCCGGAATCATTCAATAACAGCAGAAACACCATCAGTGTCCGATACGATCTCACACACACACACACACACACACACACACATCGCAGACATCTGCTGTAGTTTATATATACAGTGAGTTATAACTAGGGCTGGGTTTTGACACAAATTTCACAATTCGATTTGATATTCGATTCGATTCAGTATCAGTTATTCTGGATTTATATCAGGTACAGTACACAAGTACATAATTATATTTCTACTTCTTTTTTTGAAATTTTAAACATTTTAATGGTGGCATCAAAACTTCAATCATAAATTAAACACTGAAGAACAGTAAAAAATGATAATGAATATGTTATATGGTGCATACTGTATATTTAGCAAAATGAGTTTATGGTCACCGGAAATGTTTTTTCTGAGGTTAATGTGACGTTACGTTACATATTCTTCATAAGTTGTTATATTGATATCTTTGTGCGGCTGAAACACAGCATTTACATCAGACGGATCTGGTAACATGCCTTCAAACAGCGTTGGGGAGGAACTATGTAACTACGTCATTTAATTATATACATTTAATGTGTAATTCAATTACAGTTACTTATGAAAATGTTAAAGATTACAAAGGGGTTACATCTGAATATTTTCACACACACACAGAGACAGATTTAATTGATTTCTTTCATAAATTGCATTGATGGCTCTAAAATATGAGACGGCAGTGTTTCAGGAGTTTATGACAGAATAGGACATGTTTATTCAATAACTGTTTTTTTTTTCTATGTGGGTTTATGTACAGTATATGCTTTACTTATTAAGATTAACTGTTAGATGCCAGTGTTTCCTGCAAAGATTTGATTTCAAAAGCAGTATTATAGCTATTAAACCGTTTCTTGTTATAATTTTAAATCTGTATTTAACCTCAGAATGATGTCAAAGTGAAAAGAGGGGATAAAGTCTGATTTTGTGGTGGCTGTGCTTTAAAATGAAATTATTATAATCTTAATTGAAGTGATGAAGGATTGTCTGACGGTAATCAGTGGTGAGTTCTACTGTAAGGATAAACCTGTTTGAAAGTGATTAACAGTTGAAACATTCGTTAGAAATTTAGAAAAGTAATCAGTTACATTACTTTAATAAAGTAATTGGAAGAGTTACACGTCTTCTTACATTTTAAATAAGGTAATCTGTAACCTGTTACATTTCCAAAGTAGCCTTCAGATGTTCATTCATGTTTATTTCGTTTTAAGCATCGGTATCGTTTCGTAAGAATGAGAATCGTTTAAAATCAAGAAATCGGTATTTCTTACCCAGCCCCAGTTATAACGACTGCAGACTAATGAAAGAACACGCAAGAACGTTATTTTTTCATCTTTAAGGAGGTTTCAGCTGAAGAACTCGTTGCTAAAGTAAACACGCGGATCAGTATCGCTCTTATTAACATCCACACACTTTCGTTATTCATAATTGAGGTCGTGTTTTTAAATCAGCCTGGTTTGGAAGCGCTCTGCAGGATTTCGTTGGGCAAAACCCCGCGTGCTCATTACAGCTATAAAGACTTTCATTTGTCCTCCTGTAAGATCAACAATATCTGACACTGTCCAAACACTGCGGCGCGTCCAGCGGAGAGACGGATGAGGAGCGGCGCTCGGTCCCGCTGAACGATGTCCCCGGCTCTGATTTACGGGATTCTTTGAGGTTTTTTACACGTCTGTGCGACAGGAAGAGCTCATAAACCAGGCGAGAGGCAAGCGAGTGGAAGCGAGGGTTTCTGGTGAAGTTAACCAGCTGTGTTAGTTAATCTGGAGGGACGGTCACACGGCTCAGGCCCATTGTTGAGGAACAATAGAGCGGCAGAAGAAGCTTACGGCTCTCAGGAACACCAGCTCTCCTCCTCAAAGGAGCTAAAGAGCTCCAATATGGTAAACTCAAGAGATTGACCCTAAAACACGGTAAATCTCCGAGTGTTTCATCACAGCTGCGCTCTCTCTTCCCTCACAGATGCAAACGGGAGGACATTTGGCTTTCAAATGTGAGGACATCACTTCTGCTCTTTTGTGTGTGTGTGTGTGTGTGTATGAGTGTGTGTGTGTGTGTGTGTGTGGGTGAGGTGGTCTCGATGTCCATAAATCTCGTTAAACAGATTTTTCTCAGCAGTGAGAGATAAAGCTGGATTATCATGGGCTGTGACCTCCGACCCCTCCTCCTTTCTCTCTTTAAGGGGTTTTTCCTCAGTCTTCTCGACTCAGATTCAGTGGTTTGAAAGTTATTCACAGTGGCCCTCACATCTGCTTTTGATCCACGTTAGATCTCATTCACACTGTGTTATTGTGAGAGTGTGTTTCTGTAGCTCAAGCAGTAGGTCATGGGTTCGAGTCCCAGGAAATACATGAACTGATAAAATACCTTGAATTCAGTATTAGTCACAAAAGTTCTTGCAAATGCATACATGTAAATGTATGTTTCAGTGGTAATGGTGTGGATTTGGTTATGGTTGGTTTGGAGCGTGTGTGTGTGTGTGTGTGTGTGTGAATGGACGCCTGTAGCTGCGTGAGTGTTTGTTTTGGAGAGCTTGTCAAGCTTGTTAGCGTAATTAAACTGAGAGCCACTGGAACGCAGCCTAATTATCCCATCTTCAGCCAATCACATGCCCCATTACCTCTCATCCAATCAGCTGCCAGATGGGAGGAGCCTGAGAGCCAGTCATGTTTGAATTAATGATGAGTGATGGAATGATGCGCAATCCATTAATCATAGATCAATAACTGACCTAATACTCTCAGTTTCCTCTCAAAGAGTCGGGCTTGTTAATTGAAATAAAACTGAAACAAAATATAAATATTTGATGAAAAGCTGAATAAAATTAGAAATGTTGCCTTGGCAACTAACAGAAGTAAGTTTAAGTTGAAGCACAAAAATGTAACTGGAAATAAATAAAAACTAATATTGTAATAAAAATTCATATAAACAGTGATGTTTAAAAATAATGAGAACTAATAAAAAAAAAGACAAAGCACATACAAAATAAATTAGAGGTTAAATGAAAACTGAAAATATTAAAAACTCAAATTGTAATAAAAAAATTAAATAAACTAAACCTAAACGTATAATAAAAGTATTAAAAGTGAAAGTAGAATTTAAATAAACTGAAGTAAAACTGAAATAAAAATAAAATAAAAACAATTATAATATTTAAAAAGAACAAAAGCTAATATAAAATGACAAAAGCATATAATTACAAAAAATTCAACTAAAATTTAAATAAACCGAACAAAGCAAAACTGAAATAAAAAATTATTAAACATTATTATAATATTTAAAAACAACAAAAACTAATAAGAATGGCAAAAGCACATTACATAATTATTAAAAATGAAGTAAATGAAACTGAAAAATAGAAGTTAAAATTAAAAGATAAAACTATCATTAATATTAATAAAAGATTAATAAAAACAATAATAGTATTTAAATTATACTAAGCACTGTAGTGAGTTGGTTTGATTTATTTATTGGTTGATTTTGTCCTTACACATTTATTTGTATCTGTGTGTGTGTGTGTGTATGTGTGTGTGTGTGTGTGAGAACTCCTGGATCTTCTTCAAGTTCTGTCTCGTTCTGTCAGTCTCGCTCTGTAATTAGTGATGAGTTGATTAGAGGTGTGTGTGTGTGTGTGTGTGTGTGTGTGTGTGTGTGTGTGTGTCCAGTGCGAGCTGTAATTTTGCTGTTCCGCTCCATGGACACTCAGGAATGAGCAGGAATTCTGCCAGCCCTCCCGTGTGTGTGTGTGTGTGTGTGTGTCTGTGTGTGTGCTGTAATAAATGAAAATGTCACTCGATCACTTTTTTGGCTCTGAACTGCCTCCTGGGTATCATTGTGTTTTCACTGGAAACAATGGAGTAGAGACGGACAGACAGGGAGACGGACAGACAGAATGCTGGGACGTTTCCCGCTCCTCCCTCGTTCTTCCTATTCTTTGTGTAAAGTGGCTGCAGTCGTTGAACTCGCTGTCGTTTTGATCATGACAGATGAAATGGAAAGAGCTGGAAGGTTTTATAGGTTCAGATGTTAAACTGGGCGTTGATTGCTAGCGCTCTGTTTTCACAGCATTAGCGTTCCTCCACCAGACGCCTGTGCAGTAATTTAGAGCAAAAACTCATCATAAACACATTACACTGCATTAAATATGTCTGAAATCAAAGCCACAGTAATGCTGCATTCACGCCGTGTCACATTCACCATAATTATGAGTTTCCGACTAGTGAAAACTGTTCACGTCTTTGTCTTGTAATTACAAGTTGGATTTTATGAAAGAACGCTGTAATGTCACATCAAAACTACTTCAGCGGTTGAGTTATGAGGCTCTGGTCATGTGACCACCTCATGTCTTTGATTATGATGTCGGGTCAATGTTTGTATTTATATTTGTGAGTGTTTTACTGTCGTCCATATTAAACCACACACGAGTTTCTCATCAAATGATGTTCTGCTGTAAACCTGTCCATCTCTGTCTGTCTCTCTCACAGAGGTGCTGATGAATACAAAGCTAGAAACATCTGATCTCAGATGGACCATCTACCCCAGCAGTGACCCTGAGGTGAGACACACACACACCTACATTAAGTCACATGACTGTCAAAAGAACATTCCAGGTTAACATCCTCATGAAACACCACTAACTGCATTTAAATGCACATCAGTATTTTGTAATAGTTTGATCAGCTTGTTTCTCCCAAAGAATACAAATATAAAAAAGGTCATTTGTAACAGAATTACAGAAAAACACAGAATTAGTGAGATATAAACTCAGTATTAGTGAGATAAACTCGGTATTAGTGAGATATGAACTCGGTATTAGTGAGATATGAACTCGGTATTAGTGAGATATAAACTCGGTATTAGTGAGATATGAACTCGGTATTAGTGAGATATGAACTCAGAATTAGTGAGAGATGAACTCAGAATTAGTGAGAGATGAACTCAGTATTAGTGAGAGATGAACTCAGAATTAGTGAGAGATGAACTCAGTATTAGTGAGAGATGAACTCAGAATTAGTGAGAGATGAACTCAGAATTAGTGAGAGATGAACTCAGAATTAGTGAGATATAAACTCAGTATTAGTGAGATATGAACTCAGTATTAGTGAGATGAACTCAGAATTAGTGAGAGATGAACTCAGTATTAGTGAGAGATGAACTCAGAATTAGTGAGAGATGAACTCAGAATTAGTGAGATGAACTCAGAATTAGTGAGAGATGAACTCAGAATTAGTGAGAGATGAACTCAGAATTAGTGAGAGATGAACTCAGAATTAGTGAGATATGAACTCAGAATTAGTGAGAGATGAACTCAGAATTAGTGAGATGAACTCAGAATTAGTGAGAGATGAACTCAGTATTAGTGAGAGATGAACTCAGAATTAGTGAGATGAACTCAGAATTAGTGAGAGATGAACTCAGAATTAGTGAGAGATGAACTCAGAATTAGTGAGAGATGAACTCAGAATTAGTGAGATGAACTCAGAATTAGTGAGATATAAACTCGGTATTAGTGAGATATGAACTCGGTATTAGTGAGAGATGAACTCAGTATTAGTGAGAGATGAACTCAGAATTAGTGAGAGATGAACTCAGTATTAGTGAGAGAGATGAACTCAGAATTAGTGAGAGATGAACTCAGAATTAGTGAGAGATGAACTCAGAATTAGTGAGATATGAACTCAGAATTAGTGAGATGAACTCAGAATTAGTGAGATATGAACTCGGTATTAGTGAGATATGAACTCGGTATTAGTGAGAGATGAACTCAGAATTAGTGAGAGATGAACTCAGTATTAGTGAGATATGAACTCAGAATTAGTGAGATATGAACTCAGTATTAGTGAGAGATGAACTCAGAATTAGTGAGAGATGAACTCAGAATTAGTGAGATATGAACTCAGAATTAGTGAGAGATGAACTCAGTATTAGTGAGATGAACTCAGAATTAGTGAGATATGAACTCAGAATTAGTGAGATATGAACTCAGAATTAGTGAGAGATGAACTCAGTATTAGTGAGAGATGAACTCAGAATTAGTGAGAGATGAACTCAGAATTAGTGAGATATGAACTCAGTATTAGTGAGAGATGAACTCAGTATTAGTGAGAGATGAACTCAGAATTAGTGAGATATAAACTCAGAATTAGTGAGATATGAACTCAGTATTAGTGAGATATAAACTCAGAATTAGTGAGATATAAACTCAGAATTAGTGAGATGAACTCAGAATTAGTGAGATATGAACTCAGAATTAGTGAGATATAAACTCCGAATTAGTGAGATATAAACTCCGAATTAGTGAGAGATGAACTCAGTATTAGTGAGAGATGAACTCAGAATTAGTGAGATATAAACTCAGAATTAGTGAGATATGAACTCAGTATTAGTGAGATATAAACTCAGAATTAGTGAGATATGAACTCAGTATTAGTGAGATATAAACTCAGAATTAGTGAGATATAAACTCAGAATTAGTGAGATATAAACTCAGAATTAGTGAGATATGAACTCAGAATTAGTGAGAGATGAACTCAGAATTAGTGAGATATAAACTCCGAATTAGTGAGATATAAACTCAGAATTAGTGAGAGATGAACTCAGTAGTGAGAGATGAACTCAGAATTAGTGAGATATAAACTCAGAATTAGTGAGATATGAACTCAGTATTAGTGAGATATGAACTCAGTATTAGTGAGATATAAACTCAGAATTAGTGAGATATAAACTCAGAATTAGTGAGAGATGAACTCAGAATTAGTGAGATATAAACTCAGAATTAGTGAGATATAAACTCAGAATTAGTGAGAGATGAACTCAGTATTAGTGAGATATAAACTCAGAATTAGTGAGATATAAACTCAGAATTAGTGAGATATGAACTCAGTATTAGTGAGATATGAACTCAGTATTAGTGAGATATAAACTCAGAATTAGTGAGATATAAACTCAGAATTAGTGAGATATGAACTCAGAATTAGTGAGATATGAACTCAGTATTAGTGAGATATGAACTCAGTATTAGTGAGACATAAACTCAGAATTAGTGAGATATGAACTCAGAATTAGTGAGAGATGAACTCAGTATTAGTGAGATATGAACTCAGTATTAGTGAGATATAAACTCAGAATTAGTGAGATATGAACTCAGTATTAGTGAGATATAAACAATACTGAGAAGAAAAGTCTGAATTGTGAGTTAAAAAGTCACAGTTATGTTTAATATTTTTATTCTGTGGCAGAAATGGGCTTCCATGCAAACACCTCAATTAGGGATGCTCTGATCGATCGGTATCAGCCGATAATCACATTTTATGACTCGATCGGTACTCATACATTTGGCTGATTTCACGTACCGCGGAGGACGGAACAAAACCTCGTCGGAGCCGGAAGGGGTAACGGGAACATAATATGTTGATCGTGGGCTGTTTTTAAATGATATTTAAAAAAATATCTTCTTTGGCCATATTATCCCACTCAATAACATTAACACAGGCTTTACTCCTTTCAGACTTTATCAGGAATGTCAGGCGAAAACACACACACATTAAAACATCTGCCTGATGAAAAATGTATTTTAAAAAATTAGTTAATATTTGCATCATTTATGATTTATTTTATCCACCCGCAAATAATCAGAATGCATTTTTTTATTATCTGACCTGTGTATTATCCGCATCGCCCGCATGTGGATAAACCTGATCGAACTACTCCGTTCTGTTCTCTCAGTAGTTTAAATGTTTCTAGTTCTTCTTCTTCAGTGTTATTGGACAGTATTAAACCTTACGAGTTACATCAGACTTCTCCATGCTGGAGTTTAAATGTTTCTATTTATTTTGTCCTCTCTCTCTAACAGACATAACATGGATAATCAAAACGTTCTCATCTTGAGCAGAAAAGAGAAGTTTCAAAGTTTAAATTTCAACCTAGCCATCTAACAACAATTATATATATATTTATATATTTAAATGTTCTTAGCCTACAGATTAATGGCGCTAAATGTCGATCAGATACATCTTGTCACATCTGGTTTGAATACTCAGAG
>NC_081177.1:447500-457500 GCF_012432095.1 Onychostoma macrolepis
ATGTGTGTGTGTGTGTGTGTGTGTTTGTGTTTGTGTTTGTGTTTGTGTTTGTGTTTGTGTTTGTGTGTGTGTGTGTGTGTGTGTGTGTGTGTCTGTGTCTGTGTGTGTCTGTGTCTGTGTGTGTCTGTGTGTGTGCTCCTGGGGTCAGATTCATTGTTCCAGTAAGAGTCTGTATGGAGACAGCACTGGGTGGACACATCCTGTTCCCTACACACACACACACACACACACACACACACACACACACACACACACACATGTAGTACATATATGTAGTTTTTCAAAATGTTCTTTTTTCTTTTGTCAAAGGTAAAACTAGTTGACAAATAAAGTAAATAATATTTATGTATTCAAATAAAGGAAATTATAAAAGAACACAAATTTTTAAATAAATAAATATTATTTACTGTATTTGTCAGTTATTTTCCCCTCCGAACGGGCAGGTGTGTGTCATTTGTACAGACAGTATCGTTTGCTCAGACAGTTTTCTGATGATATCACTGCTGCTAACAACACAGCGCTATCAAACTACATCTGATACACACACATGCAGACGCTCGAGGTCATGTGACAGGAGTGTGCGTGTGTGTGAGGCTCGTAAAGAGAGAGTGAGCAGCTGCAGGGTCTCTCACACAACAGACAGAAACTCAGACGAGTCATGAGAGAGGAATTCTGTCAAACAAACACACAGCCTGTGTAATCCAACCACACATAAACACAGAGTCAGTCTGTCCGTCTAAACGTGTGTGTGTGTGTGTGTGTGTGTGTGTGTGTGTGTCTCAGGCGCTCCAGCCGCACGCGGGATCCGGACCCGGATAAGAGCGGCCAGTTCCTGATGGGTCAGGGTGAGTGACGTCTTCTGATCAGGAATGTGTTCTCCGGCGGTAAATCTGTCAGCGCTCACCGCTGAGTTATGTTGTTTACGTGTGAGAGTGACGCCGCCACAGAACGTGTTGTTAGAGTTAACATGAGTTTAGTTGTTTACTGTTGCCAGGCAGCGGTCTGATGCATCGCTGTGGGTCGAGACTCGTCAGCAACAGAAAATGTGCTTCATGTGGCGACGTTTACATGTTTGTATTATTATTTTGACTAAACTCAAAAATATGAATTAATGTTAGTAAACTCGCCTGATAACATAAGGTTACATTAACAAAAGTCATTTTTAAGAGTTTAATCAGGGAGGGAAAAACTCCTGAAATCCATCTACTGTAAGATCCGAACATATGTGTTGCGAAATATGATTGAGAAAGAAAGTAAATAATATTTATTTATAAAAACAAATATGTGAAATAATATAAAATACTTTTACATAATTAAATATTATTTATAATTGAGAAATAAAGTCAATAATATATACTTATAATAAAAATAATAAATAAAATAAATAGTTTGCATATTATTTTCAATTGACAAATAAGGTAAATAATTAAATTTTATGATGAAATATTATTTATGATTGACAAATCAGTTTTTCCCCTACCATTATTTTAGGGGGGCGGCCCGCCCCCCAACGGAACTCCAGCCCCCCCCCAAAAGCCATAAACATAGGGGAAACACTGTAAATTGACTAAACACTTTTTTTCTATATTTCTATATTTTTTTCTATATTTGAATAGTTATTCATTTTTATTTAAGTTTTAATTATTTAATACATCAAGTTAAACTAAATGAAAATGAGAAATGTTTCCTTGGCAACTAGCTGAAATAAGTTTTTAAGTAACAAAAATGTTTTGCGTTTGTTTATTCATTAATCAGGCTTTTTATCCAAAGCAACTTAACAAATGAGGAACACAACAAGCAATTCATCATAAACAGACAAATAACCCTGAGAAAAGCTGGTCATGCGGTTTCAGACATTGTTGAGATGTTTTGTTGTGGTTGTGGTTTAATTGTGTGTGTGTTTCTCACAGGGATTAAAGTGTACATCGATCCGTTCACATACGAGGATCCGAACGAGGCGGTGAGGGAGTTCGCTAAAGAGATCGACGTGTCGTTTGTGAAGATCGAGGAGGTGATCGGTGCCGGTGAGAACCGTGTGTGTGATTGTTGAGCGCAGGTGTGGCGCAGGGCTCGTGTTTCTGCGTGAACAGCAGTAATATGGGACACACACACACCTGATGAAAGCACGGCTCACGTTACGCCATTGTGTGTGTGTGAATCTGATAGTCTTCATATTTGATGTGTGTGTGTGTGCAGGTGAGTTCGGTGAGGTGTGTCGCGGCCGGCTCAAGGTTCCCGGGAAGAAAGAGAACTACGTGGCCATTAAGACCCTGAAGGGCGGCTACACAGACAAGCAGAGGCGGGACTTCCTGTCTGAGGCGTCAATCATGGGTCAGTTCCAGCATCCTAACATCATTCACCTGGAGGGAGTGATCACAGCTTCCTGTCCTGTGATGATTCTGACCGAGTACATGGAGAACGGCGCACTGGACTCCTTCCTGCGGGTCAGTACCTGTCTCTCTGTCTGTCTGATGTCGGGTCAGATGTGTCGCCCGCTCTCACCTGTCTATCCGTCTGTCTGTCTGATGTCGGATCAGATGTGTCGCCCGCTCTCACCTGTCTATCCGTCTGTCTGTCTGATGTCGGATCAGATGTGTCGCCCGCTCTCACCTGTCTATCCGTCTGTCTGTCTGATGTCGGGTCAGATGTGTCGCCCGCTCTCACCTGTCTATCCGTCTGTCTGTCTGATGTTGGGTCAGATGTGTCGCCCGCTTTCACCTGTCTATCCGTCCGTCTGTCTGTCTGATGTCGGGTCAGATGTGTCGGCCGCCCTCACCCGTCTCTCTGTCTGTCTGATGTCGGGTCAGATGTGTCACCCGCTTTCACCTGTCTATCCGTCCGTCTGTCTGTCTGATGTCGGGTCAGATGTGTCGCCCGCCCTCACCTGTCTCTCTCTGTCTGATGTCGGGTCAGATGTGTCGCCCGCTCTCACCTGTCTATCCGTCTGTCTGATGTCGGGTCAGATGTGTCGCCCGCTCTCACCTGTCTATCCATCTGTCTGTCTGATGTCGGGTCAGATGTGTCGCCCGCTCTCACCTGTCTATCCATCTGTCTGTCTGATGTCGGGTCAGATGTGTCGCCCGCTCTCACCAGTCTCTCTCTGTCTGTCTGATGTCGGGTCTGATGCGTTGCCCGCTTTCACCTGTCTCTCTGTCTGTCTGATGTCGGGTCAGATGTGTCGCCCGCTTTCACCTGTCTCTCTGTCTGTCTGATGTCGGGTCTGATGTGTCGCCCGCTTTCACCTGTCTGTCTGATGTCGGGTCAGATGTGTTGCCCCGCTTTCACCTGTCTCTCTGTCTGTCTGATGTTGGGTCAGATGTGTCACCCGCTCTCACCAGTCTCTCTCTGTCTGTCTGATGTCGGGTCTGATGCGTCGCCCGCTTTCACCTGTCTCTCTGTCTGTCTGATGTTGGGTCAGATGTGTCACCCGCTCTCACCAGTCTCTCTCTGTCTGTCTGATGTCGGGTCAGATGTGTCGCCCGCTCTCACCAGTCTCTCTCTGTCTGTCTGATGTCGGGTCAGATGTGTTGCCCGCTCTCACCAGTCTCTCTCTGTCTGTCTGATGTCGGGTCAGATGTGTCACCCGCTCTCACCAGTCTCTCTCTGTCTGTCTGATGTCGGGTCTGATGCGTTGCCTGCTTTCACCTGTCTCTCTGTCTGTCTGATGTCGGGTCAGATGTGTCGCCCGCTTTCACCTGTCTCTGTCTGTCTGATGTCGGGTCTGATGTGTCGCCCGCTTTCACCTGTCTGTCTGATGTCGGGTCAGATGTGTCGCCCCGCTTTCACCTGTCTCTCTGTCTGATGTTGGGTCAGATGTGTCACCCACTCTCACCAGTCTCTCTCTGTCTGTCTGATGTTGGGTCAGATGTGTCGCCCGCTTTCACCTGTCTATCCGTCTGTCTGATGTCGGGTCAGATGTGTCGCCCACTTTCACCTGTCTCTCTGTCTGTCTGTCCGTCTGTCTGATGTCGGGTCAGATGTGTCGCCCGTTTTCACCTGTCTCTCTGTCTGTCTGATGTTGGGTCAGATGTGTCGCCCGCTTTCACCTGTCTCTCTGTCTGTCTGATGTTGGGTCAGATGTGTCGCCCGCTTTCACCTGTCTCTCTGTCTGTCTGATGTCGGGTCAGATGTGTCACCCGTTCTCACCTGTCTCTCTCTGTCCGTCTGTCTGATGTCGGGTCAGATGTGTCGCCCGCCCTCACCCGTCTCTCTGTCTGTCTGATGTCGGGTCAGATGTGTCGCCCGCCTCACCCGTCTCTCTGTCTGTCTGTCTGATGTCGGGTCAGATGTGTCGCCCGCTCACCCGTCTCTCTGTCTGTCTGATGTCGGGTCAGATGTGTCGCCCGCTTTCACCTGTCTCTCTGTCTGTCTGATGTCGGGTCAGATGTGTCGCCCGCTTTCACCTGTCTCTCTGTCTGTCTGATGTTGGGTCAGATGTGTCGCCCGCCCTCACCCGTCTCTGTCTGTCTGTCTGATGTTGGGTCAGATGTGTCGCCCCCTTAACCCATCTCTCTGTCTGTCTGTCTGTCTGATGTTGGGTCAGATGTGTCGCCCGCCCTCACCCGTCTCTCTGTCTGTCTGGTGTTGGGTCAGATGTGTCGCCCGCTCTCACCCGTCTCTCTGTCTGTCTGATGTTGGGTCAGATGTGTCGCCCGCTCTCACCCGTCTCTCTCTCTGTCTGTCTGTCTGATGTTGGGTCAGATGTCGCCCGCCTCACCCGCCTCTCTGTCTGTCTGTCTGATGTTGGGTCAGATGTGTCGCCCGCCTCACCCGCTCTCTCTCTCTGTCTGTCTGTCTGATGTCGGGTCAGATGTGTCGCCCGCTCTCACCCGTCTCTCTGTCTGTCTGATGTTGGGTCAGATGTGTCGCCCGCTCTCACCCGTCTCTCTCTCTGTCTGTCTGTCTGATGTTGGGTCAGATGTGTCGCCCGCTCTCACCCGTCTCTCTCTGTCTGTCTGATGTTGGGTCAGATGTGTCGCCCGCTCTCACCCGTCTCTCTGTCTGTCTGATGTTGGGTCAGATGCGTCGCCCTCTCTCACCTGTCTCTCTGTCTGTCTGCAGCTGAACGACGGTCAGTTCACGCCCATCCAGCTGGTGGGGATGCTGCGTGGAATTGCGTCCGGTATGAAGTACCTCTCAGAGATGAGTTATGTTCACCGGGATCTGGCGGCGCGAAACATCTTGGTCAACAGTAACCTGGTGTGTAAGGTGTCTGACTTTGGCCTGTCCAGATTCCTGACGGAGAACTCGTCTGACCCCACATACACCAGCTCACTGGTGAGGATCTGCTGCTGTCACACACATCCACCAAACCCTGCAACACACACACATGCACGGTCACACCAACATTTCAGTACTTTTTTGTGATCAAAATGTCTGATTTTGTTATGGTAGTTTCCAGAGCTTAAAATTTGCAATATTTTTCAGAATTAGATGGGATTTTTTGTTTTGTGATCAAAATGCAATAATTTCCAGAATTTTACAGAAAGTTTGAATTTTTTTTTTTTGTTGCAATTGCAAATTTCTTGTCACTTTTTTTATGGTCAAATTGTTTGACTTTGTGGTGATAAGTTACAGGATTTTACAGAAACTTTGCCTTGTTCTTCATAACTAGAATAATGCGTTTTTGTGATATGCTATATTATCATTTTTACCATATTATATATAACAATAGACATCCAATATTCATACATGACAGAAAAACAACAAAATGCAGAAATCAGCATTCATTTTATAATTTTTTGTCTTACCAAATTCTGACACAAAACTCTTAAACATGATAGTTACTTTATTTAGTATTTTTGTTATTAAAAATAAGAACAAAGAAGCAAATTTACAAACAACAGTGCAACAATACAAATGAAATAAAGAGTGTTTTAGTTTTCATGTAGACACACAGAATATCAAATAACGACGTGTAAAGTAAGACTGTTCTCACAGCAGAGCACGGTGGTGTTGTGTTGTTGATGATGTTGGTGACGTGTGTGAGTGTCAGTGACGTTGAGCTTTGAATCTGTGTGTGTCTCAGGGCGGGAAGATCCCGATCCGCTGGACGGCTCCTGAAGCCATCGCCTTCCGTAAGTTCACCTCGGCGTCAGACGTCTGGAGCTACGGCATCGTGATGTGGGAGGTGATGTCGTTCGGAGAGAGACCCTACTGGGACATGAGCAACCAGGACGTGAGTGAGGCTGCAGAGCGTGTGATCTGACGGACGAGTGTGTTCTGAGCCGAGTGATGATGATGATGTGTGTTTGTGTGCAGGTGATCAACGCCATCGAGCAGGACTACCGCCTGCCTCCTCCCCCAGAATGCCCTGCGTCTCTGCACCAGCTGATGCTGGACTGCTGGCAGAAGGAGAGATCGTCTCGCCCGCGATTCTGTGCCATCGTCTCTGCCCTCGACCGACTGATACGCAACCCAGCCTCGCTCAAGATCACCGGACGCATCTCAGACGTGTGAGTGTGTGTGTGTGTGTGTGTGTGTGTGTGTGTGTGTGTGAGTGTGTGTGTGTGTGTGTGTGTGTGTGTGAGTCTGTCTGTGTGTGTGTGTGTGTGTGTGTGTGTGTGTGTGTGTGTGTGTGTGTATGAGTGTGAGTCTGTGTCTGTGTGTGTGTGTGTGTGTGTGTGTGTGTGTGTGTGTGTGTGTGTGTGTGTGTGTGTGTGTGTGTGTGTGTGTGTGTGTGTGTGTGTGTGAGTCTGTCTGTGTGTGTGTGTGTGTGTGTGTGTGTGTGTATGAGTGTGTGTGTGTGTATGAGTGTGAGTCTGTGTCTGTGTGTGAGTGAGTCTGTGTGTGTGTGTGTGTGTGTGAGTGTGTGTGTGTGTGTGTGTGTGAGTCTGTCTGTGTGTGTGTGTGTGTGTGTGTGTATGAGTGTGTGTGTGTGTGTGTGTGTGTGTATGAGTGTGAGTCTGTGTCTGTGTCTGTGTGTGTGTGTGTGTGTGTGTGTGTGTGTGTGTGAGTGTGTGTGTGTGTGTGTGTGTATGAGTGTGTGTGTGTGTGTGTGTGTGTGTGTGTGTATGAGTGTGTGTGTGTGTGTGTGTGTGTGTGTGTGTGTGTGTGAGTCTGTGTCTGTGTGTGTGTGTGTGTGTGTGTGTGTGTGTGTGTGTGTGTGTGTGTGTGTGTGAGTCTGTGTGTGTGTGTGTGTGTGTGTGCAGAGGTGGGTAGTAACGAGTTACATTTACTTCGTTACATTTACTTGAGTTAATTTTTTGGGTAACTAATACTTTTAGAGTATATTTAAAGATGGGTACTTTTACTCTTAAGTACATTTTTAATGAAAAAACAGTACTTTTACTTCGTTACTGTGGGCGACGCTCCTCTCGTTACTTTATCTTTATCCTTCAATTTATTCCAAGCGCGCCATCTACTTTTTCTCTGGGCAATGAGCGATGCCCGTTCACGAATGATTCATTCTTTTGAGTCGATTCTGTTCGAAGGCTTGATCAGACCAGTTGGCAGACCAGTGAATCGGTTCGTGAATCAGTTTGAATGATTCGTTCAGTTCCCTGCCGCACGCGCTGAGTCGTCTGAAGCGGTTCATCAAGAGTGCTGAAGACGTGGTCTATTGCAATACACCCAAAGCGCTTTACAATCATGGGGGGTTCTCTCCTCAACCACCACCAGTGTGCAGCATCCACTTGGATGATGCGACGGCAGCCACAGGACAACGGCGCCAGTGCGCTCACCACACACCAGCTACAGGTGGAGAGGAGAGAGAGATAGAGCCAATCAAGTGGATGGGGTTTATTAGGAGGCCATGATTGACAAGGGCCAGTGGAGGGAATCTGGCCAGGACACCGGGGTTACACCCCTACTCTTTTACGATGAGTGTCCTGGGATTTTTAGTGACCACAGAGAGTCAGGACCTCGGTTTAACGTCTCATCTGAAAGACGGTGCTTTTTGGCAGTATAGTGTCCCCGTCACTATACTGGGGTATTAGGACCCACACAGACCACAGGGTGAGCGCCCCCTGCTGGCCTCACTAACACCTCTTCCAGCAGCAACCTAGTTTTCCCAGGAGTCTCCCATCCAGCTACTGACCAGCTCAAGCCCTGCTTAGCTTCCATGAGCAACCGGTCTTGGGCTGCAGGGTGATATGGCTGTGGCCGATGGAAGAAGTGCATTTGTTTCATTATGTTCAGATGTTCTGTAGCGGTCATGTGAGGAGTTTTCACTCTTCTCCGTGTCAGAGGTTATATACATTTATAATACATAATTAAACTTTAAAATATAATTTAATTTAATTCAGTGATGCAAATCCGAATTTTTATCAGCTGTTACTCCAGTTTTCAGAGTCATATGATCCTTCAGAAATCATTCAAATATATTGTTTTATTACCAGTGTTGTTAAAAAAACAGCATATGCAGGTTAGGTATGTTTTGAAGCTGGGATGCTGGCTTGAGCTGGTCATGTGCTGGTCATGTGCTGGCCATGAGTTGGTCTTGAGCTGGTCATGTGCTGGTCATGTGCTGGTCATGAGCTGGTCATGTGCTGGTCATGAGCTGGTCATGTGCTGGTCATGCTGGTCATGTGCTGGTCATGTGCTGGCCATGAGTTGGTCTTGAGCTGGTCATGTGCTGGTCTTGAGCTGGTCATGTGCTGGTCATGAGCTGGTCATGTGCTGGTCATGTGCTGGTCATGTGCTGGTCATGTGCTGGCCATGAGTTGGTCTTGAGCTGGTCATGTGCTGGTCATGTGCTGGTCATGAGCTGGTCATGTGCTGGTCATGAGCTGGTCATGTGCTGGTCATGTGCTGGTCATGTGCTGGCCATGAGTTGGTCTTGAGCTGGTCATGTGCTGGCCATGAGTTGGTCTTGAGCTGGTCATGTGCTGGTCATGAGCTGGTCATGTGCTGGTCATGTGCTGGTCTTGAGCTGGTCATGTGCTGGTCATGAGTTGGTCTTGAGCTGGTCTTGAGCTGGTCATGTGCTGGTCTTGAGCTGGTCATGTGCTGGTCATGAGCTGGTCATGTGCTGGTCATGTGCTGGTCATGTGCTGGCCATGAGTTGGTCTTGAGCTGGTCATGTGCTGGTCATGCTGGTCATGTGCTGGTCATGAGCTGGTCATGTGCTGGTCATGAGCTGGTCATGTGCTGGTCATGTGCTGGTCATGCTGGTCATGTGCTGGTCTTGAGCTGGTCTTGAGCTGGTCATGTGCTGGTCATGTGCTGGTCATGAGCTGGTCATGTGCTGGTCATGTGCTGGTCATGTGCTGGTCATGTGCTGGCCATGAGTTGGTCTTGAGCTGGTCATGTGCTGGTCATGTGCTGGTCATGAGCTGGTCATGTGCTGGTCATGAGCTGGTCATGTGCTGGTCATGTGCTGGTCATGTGCTGGCCATGAGTTGGTCTTGAGCTGGTCATGTGCTGGCCATGAGTTGGTCTTGAGCTGGTCATGTGCTGGTCATGAGCTGGTCATGTGCTGGTCATGTGCTGGTCTTGAGCTGGTCATGTGCTGGTCATGAGTTGGTCTTGAGCTGGTCATGAGTTGGTCTTGAGCTGGTCATGTGCTGGTCTTGAGCTGGTCATGTGCTGGTCTTGAGCTGGTCATGTGCTGGTCATGTGCTGGTCATGAGCTGGTCATGTGCTGGTCATGTGCTGGTCTTGAGCTGGTCATGAGTTGGTCTTGAGCTGGTCTTGAGCTGGTCATGTGCTGGTCTTGAGCTGGTCATGTGCTGGTCTTGAGCTGGTCATGTGCTGGTCATGTGCTGGTCATGTGCTGGTCTTGAGCTGGTCATGTGCTGGTCATGTGCTGGTCTTGAGCTGGTCATGTGCTGGTCATGTGCTGGTCATGTGCTGGTCATGAGTTGGTCTTGAGCTGGTCTTGAGCTGGTCATGTGCTGGTCTTGAGCTGGTCATGTGCTGGTCTTGAGCTGGTCATGTGCTGGTCTTGAGCTGGTCTTGAGCTGGTCATGTGCTGGTCATGTGCTGGTCTTGAGCTGGTCTTGAGCTGGTCGGACCAGCACATGACCAGCTTAAATCAGCTCAAACCAGCATCCCATGC
>NC_081177.1:462500-465000 GCF_012432095.1 Onychostoma macrolepis
GGTTTGATTGATCCAGTGATGTAGTGTGAACTGGAAACTGAAGCGACTCCTCTTCTGTAATCGACGGACCGTAAACACCGCGCTTCAGGACGGTCCTGCTGCTTTCGGTCTTGATTATAAATCAGACATTATAGATGAGGAACATAACTCCGAGGCGCCTCCCATCATGCCGAGCGATTCAGTTACAGTGTCTGTGTGCGTGTTTATGTTCTCAGATGATTTTTTAATATCAGTCGGATGTTCTGGCGCGTTGGGTTTATATTACAGAGTCAGAAAGAAACAAAGCTGAGGTCTGATTTTCGCGCAGTGTTTGAGTTCGAGAGGATTTTAATGTGTTTGTGTGTTTTGGAGACTCGTCTGTGATGAAATGAGCTTATAATAATCAAGTTCACATCTGTTATTTAAGAACGCGCACATGAATATTGTGCATCTGCTTGAATCACGGGTTAAACTGTTTATTTCTACTTGAAATTTGGTGATTTTCTCTCGTTTAGGTTTATGAATGTGCGTGCAAAGTTTCAACATATAGATGTGTTTCAGAAAAGCTGTGCAAACTTTTTAAAATTTCTTTGTGGTTCAACACTATAAAAAATAGCAAAGATAACTCAGAAGAAACTTATGTTTACAGCATCCCGTTTAATCCACACAGCGTCTATCCGCACGCGCGCGCGTGTGTGTGTGTGTGTGTGTGTGTGTGTGTGTGTGTGTAAACGGATGAGCGTATGGAAAGATCAGACAGACAGGCAGAGAGACAGACACACGAGGCTTGCAGCGCTAATTGAAAACTCATGCTGAAACCACAAAGTCGTGTTTGACATGTTTGAACCGTGACTCTGTGTGTGTGTGTGTGTGTGTGTGTGTGTGTGAGAGAGAGAGAGATTCCATTCTCCTCACTCCCCACTTGACCTCTGACCTCGACTCCCTGTGAACCCCTTCAGTTTCACACCCACAGTGTGTGTGTGTGTGTGTGTGTTTCTGGAGCGTGTCAGAATCAATCACACACATTTCACTTAAACAGATCTGACAGAGTCACGCAATGCAGCAAACACACACACACACACACACACACACACACACACACACAGTCTCATGGTTTCCATCAAAATCTCCTTTTCCTCTTCAGTAGGTCTGTAACACCAGTGTTATTATAGTTAAGTAATACCATAAGAAACATTTTTATTACTTGAAATAAAATAAACATTAACTAAGATAAAACTTATTTTATTTCAGCTAGTTGCCAAGACAAAATTTCCCATTTTCATTTAGTTTAACTTGATGTGCTAAAATAACTAAAACTAAATAAACCAAAATAAAAAAAAATATAGACATTTTAAAATCATAAAAATGACAAAAACACTAAACTAAAATAAAAGTTCAAAAATAAGAAAAATAAAAATCAACCAAAAAATCAAATCAAATTCAAAACAGAAAGCTCAGTGATACTAAAGTAACACACGTGCTGTTGTTGGTCAGTCAGGCTCAGATTCATTGGTGAACAGCTGTCGGGGTCGGGTCGGTTAACCCTAGAGGTCGTGACCTCTGACATCAGTGTGGAAGAATCTCAGAAAGTCGCAGTGAAGCTCTGACCGTCTCACTGTCCGTCTGCGCCGGTCATACACACACAACACAACAGCGCTGCATCTCACATCTCAATACAGCAGAAAAAAGATGGAATTTTTCAATACAAATATTTAGAGTCTCTTGAAATTATTTTTGAAGTTATTTTTAAATCAATGATGGTGTTGGAAAAAAGTACTGCAAGTGTTGATTGATTTCTGCCACGACTAAAGCATCACTGTGGTGTTTAGAAAAAAACATTATAAAATGTTTCATTTGTATGTGGAAATCATCTAAAGGTTCATATTAGATCTGTCTCGTATGAAATATTTTAAAATAGTCATATCATTATTCTAATGAAATGCATCAACGGTCATTATATCTTGTTGTATGAAATGAATTTAAACTCAGGTGTAAAAGTATAAAATATACTGAGGATATCATTAAAACTTCAAAGGAAAAAATCATTAACATAATTAGGGCAAAATCCATCAAATTCAAAATTTTGTAACAAAAGAACAAGGATATATAATATTTCGGATTTGGTCAATTTCACTAACTTAATTTAATGTTGCAAAAGTAAACTAGACAATTTGGTATAAATTTGGTCTAATGTTTTTATTGTCAGGATTACATTTAGTCATCTAGCAGACGCTTTTATCCAAAGCAACTCACAAATGAGGAAAAGGAGCAACAATATGTAAGAGCTGTGACAGCCCCATCCCCGTCAATCTGACACAGTACACAGCAGGTGTTTTGTAATAAATAACAAGAAAACAAGTAGATAGAATAGAAAAAGAGTAGAGAGTGTTAGTGCTAAAGGTTCAATGGTTTTTAATAATAGATTAAAAAAAGCTTGTTAAAGACTGATCTTGCTGCCGCGTTCTGGATTAATTGTAAAGGTTTGATAGAACTGTCTGGAAGACCTGCCAAGAGAGCATTG
>NC_081177.1:470000-487500 GCF_012432095.1 Onychostoma macrolepis
GATGCTCTCTGACACTCATGAAGGGTCAGTCCAGTGAGCACTTCCTGTGGCATATCTCCACTTCCTGAAGATCTGTGTGTGTGTGTGTGTGTGTGTGTGTGTGTGTGCTGTGGTTTATTCCGTCAGTCCTCTGATCCATCACTGCCCACATCTGGCAGGAATTTGTGCTGGAACGGAGGGATTTGAGAAAACCAGAGAGAGAGACGGATGAGTGAAAAACGAGACTTCTGATAGAAACCAGACAGGCATTTTACCCACAACCCCCCTCTCCACCCACAATGCTCTCTGGCCAAAACCCGCTTCTGAAATTAAAACAATATTACTGGAATGAAAACATGAGCAGAGCCGAATTCTTATCTGCTGTGAGTGTGTGTGTGTTTGTCTATATGAGACACACACACACACACACACACACACACACACACACAGACACACACACACACACACACACACACACACACACACACACACACACACACACACACACACACACACACACACACACACACACACACACACACACACACACACACACACACACACACACACACACACACACACACACACACAGACAGACAGTTCAGTGCTTTGAGCATCAGTATTTGAGCTTTACATATAACACATATAGCTGTGTGTGTGTGTGTGTGTGTGTGTGTGTGTGTGTGTGTGTGTGTGTGAGTGTGTGTGTGTGTGTGTGTGTGTGTGTGAGTGTGTGTGTGTGTGTGTGTGTTTTAGGCGCCAGCACCACTGTTTTATGATTTGTAATTATTGTTTTAGTGAGCTCATGTGAACTCTTCCAGCAGCTTCAGTGATAAAATATTTTTAAGGCGAGAAACTACAGATAACAGAGTAAAGATGAAACTAATTCCAGTTCATATCATACAGTATCATATCTCTTCAGCTGATTTATTATATTAAGAATTCCAAACATTGTTGCAAATGTTTTTCTGAAATGTTTAAATATGCAAATAAGGCACTGTCTACACTGTAAAAAGTGATAAGTTGACTTAACTTTAAAATTGAGGAAACCTGTTGCCTTAAATTTTTTAAGTAAATGATAATTTAAAAAAAATATTTAAGTGAATTGTCTAACTTTTTATTAAAAATGATTATTCACTTAATAATTTTAAGGCAACGGGTTTCCTCAATTTTTATTAAGTTAAGTCAACTTATCACTTTTTACAGTGTAGTTAAATATGCACCAATTTTCATAAAATTCCAGAACAGAAATCTGAATTCAGATTCATAATTCATGTTTGATTTTATTGTCATGTTAAGAGTTGAAGGATTTCGGATTTCTCTTTTTATCACTCTGTTTACCAGACAGAAAACAAACACATTTTCACATGTTTTCAGGAGAGAATCAGAATAAACCTGTGTGTGTCAGTAATCTGACGGTGTTTCTTCATGAATGCTGTGTGTTTAGCAGCAGATCCGTCTCCAGTCAGTCATTAGAATCAGCTTTCATCAGCATTTAACTAATGAATGGAGAGCCTGACCTCTGCTGGACACACACCACACTGCAGCGACACACAATCACCAGACAAACATCATCTTACTGTAATATAGCTGTTTTTATAAATAAAGAATTCATACTTTTATTCATCAGGGATGCATTAAAGTGACCAAACGTGCCAGTAAACACATTTATAATGTTACAAAAGATTTCTATTTCAAATAAATACTGTTTTGTTTAACTTTCTAGTCATCTAGCATATTATTATGATTTCTGAAGATCATGTGACGCTGAAGACTGCAGTAATGATGCTGAAAATACAGCTGTGCATCACAGAAATATATTACAGTTTAACACATATTCACATAGAAAACAGCTGCTTTACATTAGAATAATATTTGACTGTTTTTACTGTGTTTAATCAAATAAATGCCGCCTCGGTGAGCAGAAGAGACTCTTATTATTATTGCAGATGTTTGAGTGTCGCTGTATGTGATCAAACACAGCAGGATATTTCCCATGATTCTCTCTGTTTTCTCAGCTGCTGTCTGTCACTCTGTTGACTCACGCGGAGGAAAGTTTGTTTTCCCTACAAACCAGGATTAAAAGCTTCCGCTGAGACAGAGAGAGATGTGTGTGCCATATTTGACCTTTGACCTTCAAATAATAAACCCTGTCTCTGGCTCTTTTGAGCAGCAGCTGTATAATCTCACACTTAATCATGTTAATAAAGTTAGTGTAAAGTTGATAAGGTGATAAACACACAGATCCGTCACTCTATCAGCACACTGACCTGAACAACAATACAGGTCACACGGACAGGAAGTCACCAGCACACTTCCTGTTTCTGGAGCTCAGTGCTGCTGACGGCACAGAAACACTCTTCACAGTATAGAGGCCCTTTCCTTAAACCACTTATGTCTGGAAATACTTCTTTTTGTTTATTTTTATTAACAGTTTACTAGCTTATTTTATTTCTTCTTTTTGTTATTTTCTTGAATTTACTTTTTATAAGCATGTATGTGTACATTTATGTACATATACATGCATATGTATTCTGTAAACCTCTATGTAAATATATATATATATATATATTTTTTTGATTATTTATGTTTACATCGTTCTCGTGCAGCGTCAGTTAAACGCGTTTCGTCTCGCTCTGCTGTTTGTCCTCTCCCGCGCGCCGTGTGTGTCAGTGTCGCGCATGCGCAGTTAGAGCGGTTGCTTCAGGGTAGCATTCAGTTGAGTTTGTTCTCTACTCTTTGAATTAAAAATATTATCATCTGATTGTATTATATCGTTATTGTTGTTACAAATATTATATCGCAGCTAACGTTATATAAAAGCGTTTATAAGAAGAAGGAAGGAAGACGAAGCGGAATGAATCAGTTTGAACAGTAAGTTAGCAGCTAACGGCTAATTAAACCAATCATCTGAATTTATGAACATATAAACATTTGCAGTTTACAGATTCACAAAATTGACAATTAATTTATAGTATAAGTAGATTTAGTATATAAAATCATGATCAGTGTATATATAGCCTAGTTATATATACCCCTTACGAAAATTATCCATGGTTTTATTGTAGTAAAAGTGTAGTAACCATGTTTTTTAGCGCATTTATTGCCATTTATATAACTACAGTTTTACTACAATATCATGATTAAACTATGGTTAGTGTAGCAAAACCATGGGTGATTTGTGGTTACCTTGGTTTAACTATAATGATTTCTTGGTTTTATTTGTAGTAAAATCATGGTCAATTTTTGTAAAGGACGTTACGTGTGTGTGTGTGTGTGTGTGTGTGTTTTCAGATGAAAAAGCCTCTTAAGTCTGAAATTTTCTTCTAAAATTAGCATTTTTCTCAGGCTCCTATGTTTATGTTCAGTTATTTCACACGGCACTTAGAGGCTTTTGCATCTGAACACACACACACACACACACATACACACACACATATATATATATATATATATATATATATATATATAGACACTAGCATCACTATATCAAATCAACATCTAATTGTAGCCTTTAAAAATATAAATTTGTATTATTTATTTTCTATAAAACCATTACATTTGATTAAGGTTATTAAATCTTTTTTTAATAATGTTTCAGTCTGAACGCCATAAAATGCTGATTTATTAACAGTAAATGTTGTATTTATAGTTTGCAGGAGGAAGACTCTGGTGACCATGAGGAGATGAAGGACAGTAGTGAGAGCGACGGAGGATCAATAAACAACAACAACAACAACATCAGACGCAAGGTGCCTGACACACACACTGACACACACACAGACACACACACTCACTCACTCACTCACTCACTCACTCAGAAACACTCACACACACACACACACACACAGAATGATGCATTAATGTCATGATGAAGGCCTCACACGCGTGTGTGTGTGTGTGTGTGTGTGTCAGATGGTGACCCCCGATGCAGGCGAGCACCCACTGCAGTATAACTACACGTTCTGGTATTCGCGCCGGACCCCCAGCAGACCAGCAAACACACAGAGCTACGAGCAGAACATCAGACAGATGGGGACGGTGGCGTCGGTCCGACACTCTCCTTCTGAGCTTCAGTTCTGATCCAGATCTGTGTGTGTGTGACTGTGTGTGTGACTGTGTGTGTGTGTGTCGTTCCTCCAGGTGGAGCAGTTCTGGAAGTTCTACAGTCACCTGGTGCGACCCGGAGACCTGACAGGACACAGCGACTTCCACCTCTTCAAAGAGGGAATCAAACCCATGTGGGAGGTGAGTGTGTGTGTGTGTGTGTGTTTAATTTAATTAGAAGTAGGCCAACAGCGCCCCCTAAAACCACGAGCGGTAGGACCCGGGGGAGGCTATTACTGTTTACTCTATCACACACCGAACGCATCACTCTGTGTGTGCTTTCACAGATTAAATACAGCGATCCATAACTGATGACTAAACTTTGCCACACTGCTGACGTGATCTAATCACTACACACCCTGAGCACATGTGAGTTATTCCTCTTATCAGCAAGATATATCGGCATAATATTTCATATCAGGCCGATGCTGATATTTACATTTAAAGCCGTTATCGGCCGATTCCGATATCAGTCCCATAATATCGTGCATCCCTAGAAACAGCCCCAGATTGCAAACTTTACTCAGTAGCTTTGATTGTCCACATGTGGGAGTTTGTCTTTGGCTGCAGCTTAAACATGGACATCAACACAACAGAAACATACAGACATAAGCACCGTGTAAATGATCTAAAACTCATGTGCATTATACTTTACTCTGAATTGTTCTGTAGGGTTCTAATGACTGAAACGGGCTCAGATTGATTTGCTTTGATGAGAATCAAACAAACCTCGTGTGTGTGAGCATCAGTGTGGTTTTGGTCTGAGATGAGTTTGTGTTGTGTGTCTGAATCAGGACGAGGCCAATAAGAACGGAGGGAAGTGGATCATCCGGCTGAGGAAGGGTCTGGCGTCTCGTTTCTGGGAGAACATCATCCTGGCCATGCTGGGCGAGCAGTTCATGGTGGGCGAGGAGATCTGCGGAGTCGTGGTGTCCATCCGCTTCCAGGTGCGCATAGCAGATCAGAAATCATCATTCTGTCTCGCTTCACTGTCCGTGTGAGTCTGACTCGAGTGTGTGTCCGCAGGAGGATATTCTGTCCATCTGGAATAAAACAGCCAACGATCAGGTGACCACTTCACGGATACGGGACACGCTGCGGCGCGTGCTCAACCTGCCACCAAACACCATCATGGAGTACAAGACACACAACGACAGCCTCAAGTGCGTCTCATTTGACTCCATTCACAGACTCGCTTCTGATCTCAGTCCGGATACATTCATGTGGAGATACCTGTGACCCTGGATCTCGAGATTGAGATTTATCAATAGTAGTCTTTCCATTGACGTATGGTTTGTTAGGATCGGACAATATTTGAGAATCTGGAATCTGAGGGAGCAAAAAAATCTAAATATTGAGAAAATCACCTTTAAAGTTGTTCAAATGAAGTTCTTAGCAATGCATATTACTAATCAAAAATGAAGTTTTGATATATTTACGGTAAGAAATTTACAAAATATCTTCATGGAACATGATCTTTACTTAATATCCTAATGATTTTTGGCATAAAAGAAAAATGTATAATTTTGACCCATACAATGTATCTGTGCTGCTCATGACTGCTTCTGTGCTGCAGGGTCACAGATCAGCTTTTCTGAAGGATGCTGTAAACCGTACAGGGAACTATAGAAAAACCACAGAATACAAAAAAATAAAATCACAACAGTAAATGTGAGCTTACAACACAGTTTTGACTGTGTTCTCACAAAAATTGACAATAAAATTAAAAAGTGAAATTTTTTCCAGAATTGCAAGAAAAAAAGTCTCACTTGTGAGATAAAACTCACAATTACCACTTGGTTAATTACTATAATATTAAAAGTTAAGACTATTAAAAACTACTAACTATTAAATTCAACTGCTATTTGTTTTCAGATATAATAATCAACACTCAGATATCAGCCTTCTGATGTAATATAATTATGTTCCTACTTCTTTCGTTCCAGTATACATTAATTGAGATCAGGTGAAAATATTTATCAAAATGCCTCAGAAGTTATATTTTCTTGCTATAACTAACATGTTTTGAACATTAATTGAGGTTTACTGTACATGTTCAAGTTGTTTTATTGACAGAATTACAGTGTTTTATTTGAGCCGATCGGAAGCGTCTCTGATCCTCGTGTGCTTCTTGTGTTTCAGGGATAATTCCAGCTTCCGGAACACCAAGATCACTTTGTGAAAACCTGGAAATAATTTTCATATGGACACTTTCCCTTTTACAGCACGTGTGTGTGTGTGTGTGTGTGTGTGTGTGTCCAGGATCATTCCTTCAGTTTCATTCATTCTGGTTTATTCCTCAGTAACTCGTTACAGCAGATTCAGTGCGTGTTTGAAGTGAGAACATGATTAAAGACATTCTCTGCAGTTCAGTTCAATTCCTGTTTATTTGTATGTGTTTGTACGGCTGAAGCTACGACATGAATCTTTTATTTATATGGTATGATTGCATTCCTGAGCTCGACGGAAACACGTGTGATTGGTTATAAGGCTCAACGCTGCGAAATATAAACAATACTTAAAAAGAAATGTAATGATTGAAGGGTGTTTTATTAATACAGATCTTCAGTTATTTCAGATTGCAGCAAAATCCAGTAAACAAAGACAGTGTCCAAGAAAATACACACGACAAACAACAAGATAAAATCACACTCATTCAATTGTCTTTTTATTATTTATCCAATGAATTCTGTTCCTAACAGAAAAAATGGTTTATTGCTTTGTTGCTCTGTAAAAGCGACTGTAAAAATCTGACCAAATAATGATGATTAAAGCTGTTTCCTCTGGACTCTTTCTGTTTAGAGGAAGAAGAAATTATTCAGTTATATATTATATATAATGAACACATATTTCAGCTTCTTTCTTTCTTTTGCATTTTATAGCGTTATTAATATTAATGTCGCACTTTTCCGTAATTATTAATACAGTAAATGATATAAGGCGAGGCGTCATTGAAGCTCAGTCCAAAATACTGACAGCTGAATTACAGCTTTTATTATCTTCACCTCATTGGTTTTAGATGAAGTGTCTTTGCATGTAAATATTTTATTTTATTTTTGTATGCGTTTCTATACCCTTATTTTGTGTTGTTTTGATGACGTGTTTCCGCTTCGGTCACGGCGCGATTTGAAGCGGGGAAGCAGCGCGAGACACTCGAACGGTAAACAAACTCTCATCAAACTCTATAAACTCTATAAACTCTTGATTTCGAGCCTGTAGAAGCGTGTGAAGATCTTCAGTGTGTCAGATAAACTCTCTCAGTGCGCGAGATCAGCGCTTCTTCATCTGACGGAGAACCTGCGCTTCTGACAGAAATACAGCGTTTTATTCCGTCGTGATGTAATTAAACACCAGATAACGTTACACATGAGCAGAATACTTCACTCGTGACGTTCACTCGACGCCAGGTTTTATTTTTATATAATATTTCAGCATAAGAATGTCATTTTAGTGTGTCTGCTGCTGTTGCCATGGAAACCGAGGGTTTATTTTAAGTTTTTTGCCATCGTCAAATAACCGGATATAATCGAAATCAAAACAAATGTGCATCATCTGAAAGCTGAATAAACAAGCTTTCCATTGATGTATTCGGCTGAGATACAACTATTTGAAAATCTGGAATCTGAGGGTGCAAAAACATCTAAATATTGAGAAAATCTCCTTTAAAGTTGTTCAAATGAAGTTCTTAGCAATGCATATTACTAATCAAAAATGAAGTTTTGATATATCTATGGTAGAAAATTTACAAAATATCTACATGGAACATGATCTTTACTTAATATCCTAATGATTTTTGGCATAAAAGAAAAATGTATAATTTTGACCCATACAATGTATTGTTGGATATTGCTACAAATATAGCTGCTGCTTATGACTGCTTCTGTGCTGCAGGGTCACGTGGCATATGAAGTAATGAAATAATAATTAGATTTTGTTCATATGTGAATTATGTGTTATTTATACAGTCATGGCCAAAAATATCGGCAAATAAAGTCTGTGAAAATTAATCTGCATTGTTAATCCTTTTGATCTTTTATTAAAAAAATTCACAAAAATCTAACCTTTCATTGGATAATAAGAATTTAAAATGGGGGGAAATATCATTATGAAATAAATGTTTTTCTCAAATACACGTTGGACACAATTATTGTCACCCCTAGAAATTCTTATGAGTAAAATATCTCTGAACTATATTCTGATTCATATTTTGAGCACTCCAGGGTGATTATGAGCATGATATTATCCAGCCATGGCTTCCTGTTTCACAGAAATATAAATAGGAGGGAAAACAAAGCCCAAATTCCCTTAATCATCATCACAATGAGAAAAAACAAAGAATATATTTCTGATGTGCAGCAAAAGATAATTCAGCTTCACAAATTAGTGAAGTGGCTTTAAGAAAAGAGCTAGAACAGTGAAAATCCCCATCTCCACCATCAGGACAATAATTAAGAATTTCCAATCAACAGAAAATGTTATGAAACTGCCTGGAAGAGGACGTGTGTCTATATCGTCCTAATGCACGGTGAGAAGGAGAGTTTGAGCGGCTAAAGACTCTCCGAGGACCACAGCTGGAGAATTGCAGAAAATAGTTGAGTCTCAAACAGCAGCTACATCAGCACGTGTTGTTCGGGAGGGTTTCACGAAACATTCTCCTCGCTCATCCAAAAACACACTCCAGCATATTCAGTATCAGACACGACTGGAGCTTCAAATGGGACTGGCTTCTATGCTCAGATGAAACTAAAAAATGAGCTTTTTAGCAGCCATAGATAAAAAATCAATAAGTGACTGACTCTGTTAGAAATCTTATAATGGGCCATGTTTGGATCTTCAACCGTACAATAATCCAAACACAAACCTCAAAAACAACACAAAGATGGGTCACTGAGCACAAAACCAAGCTTCTGCTGGTCATTCCAGTCCTCTGACCTGAACCCTGTAGAACATGAGTGACCTGAAGAGAAGAAGCTGTGAATCTAAAGGGTCTGGAGTGATTCTGGATGAAGGAATGGTCTCTGATCTCTCGTCAGGTGTCTCTAACCTCATCAGGCATTACAGAAGAACATTTAGAGCTGTTAAACTGACAAATGGAGGTTTCAGAAAGTATTGAATAAAAGGGTGCCGTTAATTGTGGCCAATGTGTATTAGAGAAAAACATTTTAAATTCTTATTATCCAATGAAAGGTTAGATTTTTGTGAATTTTTAAAATAAAAGATCAAAAGGATTAACAATGCAGATTAATTTTCACAGTCTTCTTTGATCATATTTACCAAGGGTGCCGATACTTTTGACCATGACTGTGTATATATATATATTAGGGATAAGCTGGTATTAAATTTTCATGTTGCGATTAATTGCTAATGCTTTTATCACGGTATACGGTACTACCACGGTATAAATTTATTTGCAAAAAAGTGTTGTCATAATACAGTATAACAGGTTTAATAACGTTTTTCTTATAACAAAAATAACTGAACATTTAAATACAATAAATCAATACACAAAAATGTCTAAAGTTAAAGAATTTTACACAGATTAAAGTGCAAAAGAATTATAATTCCATCACTTTACAGTAAGATCTCATTAGTTAATCTTAGTTAATGCATTAACATTCACAATGAGCAATAGCTACATTTCCTACAGAAGTTATTAATCTTTGTTTAAAACACAACTCTTAGTTCATGTTAGCTCAGGTTCATTAAATAACACAGTTGCAACTTTTGATTTTAACAAGGTGTTATTAAATATTGGAATTACCTGAGATTAATGAATGTTTAGAATAATTTTTCATTGGGAGTTTGTTAACTAATGAATTAACTAATGTTAACTAATGGAGCTCTAATGTAAAGTGTGACCGAACAACATAGAATCCAAACAATGTCTAGGGCATGTTATAGTGATATATCGAATACTGCACATGTCTGTTATATATATATACATATGTACATGGAAATAAATGGAAATTAATTATTTTTCGCTGATGTATTTTTTTCTGGTGAAATATTGAATAATTCATCAGATTCACCTGTCATCTCTTGTGTGTGTGTGTGTGTGTGTGTGTGCAGTGAGATGATGTCAGTGGGTCGAGCTGCTGCTGCTGCTGATGATGATGATGCTCTTCTTCATCAGTCGTGTGTTCCCGCTCTGACGCGCTCCTGGCCGTCGTCTCCTCTCTCAGCGCTGTCGTCGTCTCGTCAGGTCACCGCACGTCTCTACAGCTCCTTACAGCACAGCCGAGAGCAGGAGGTCAAAGGTCACGCGGCCAGGTGAGGCTCATCCTTTAACACCATAATCACCAGCAATACTGAGGTCACGAGTATTTAACTCACTTTCCATATCATACATTTATTCAATAACAAAAAAATAGTGGAATTCCTTGAACTTTAAATAAATAAACTTTTGTGAAAAAAGATTAAAAAATCAAATACAAATAAATAAATGAATATATACACATTTAATAATATAAAAGTAACAAAAGAGATTACAATAAATTAGATCAGCTAAGCTGTAATTCATTTCTACAGTGCACTACAAAATATTTTATTTAACTTAGTTTGGTATCATTTATTTTTCCTGTAAGTTCAATTGCCACGTGTCCCTGCAGCACAGAAGCAGTCATAAGCAGCAGCTATATTTGTAGCAATAGCCAACAATACATTGTATGGGTCAAAATTATACATTTTTCTTTTATGCCAAAAATCATTAGGATATTAAGTAAAGATTATGTTCCAAGAAGATATTTTCTAAATTTATTACCGTAAATATATAAAAAAAATTTTTGATTAGTAATATGCATTGCTAAGAACTTCATTTGAACAACTTTAAAGGTGATTTTCTCAATATTTAGATTTTTTTGCACCCTCAGATTCCAGATTTTCAAATATTGTCCGATCCTAACAAACCATACATCAATGGAAAGATTATTTATTCAGCTTTCAGATGATGTATAAATCTCAATTTCGAAAAATTGACACTTAAGACTGGTTTTGTGGTCCAGGGTCACATATAATCATTGCTGTTAACAGTGTTCACCGTCTGTTTGATTACATGACATTAACTAACTGCATGAATTGTACTGTACATTTCTGCCTTATCGACATCAGCTAGGCATAGTCACCACTGATAAGATACTACTAAATATAATGTAGAAACTTTAAAATAGAAACTTACATTTTCTATAAAGCTGCTTTGCAACGATTTGTATCGTTAAAAGCTTTATACAAATAAACTTGAATTGAATTGAATTTATTTAAATATAGTAAATTTAATAATTAGTTGTTTTCAATGAAAACTACTAAACAAATACTCAACATATATATATATTTTTTGCATATAAAGTGTATAAAATATATTTGGAATTTGAGGGATGAAAAACCTGTTGCTGTAAATGTGCTGGATTTATAGTGTAAGATGAAGCAAGTGTGTCATCACAAAAAGGGATGCAGCACAATAATCATTTTATCTTGGTTATCTTTTCTTAATCATAAGAGTTAGGGTTCATCACTATAATGTCTGGACTCGAGTTCCTTTACTTTATATTGTCTCTCTCTCTCTCTCTCTCTCTCTCTCTCTCTCTCTCTGTGTGTCAGGCAGGTGTCGTTCGCTCTGTCCTCTCCTGATCTCACTGCTGTCAGGACAACCGCAGCCACGCCCCCTCTCCTCTCTCATAGGCTGGAGGACCTAAGCCTGGACTCCACCTCCTCGCATGATGTGATTGGCTCAGAAGTGGAGGGGGTGGAGTCAGAGGGAGATGGAGAGATGGACCTTCATCTGCAGAACAGCCTGAGCAGATCGGCACAGCTGACGGTGAGCTGATCTCTGTCTGATTTGTCTAAACACAGTCTGATCTCAGTCTGATCTCAGTCTGATCTCAGTCTGATCTCTGTCTGATCTCAGTCTGATCTCTGTCTGATCTCTGTCTGATCTCAATCTGATCCCAGTCTGATCTCTGTCTGATCTCTGTCTGATCTCTGTCTGATCTCTGTCTGATCTCAGTCTGATCTCTGTCTGATCTCAGTCTGATCTCAGTCTGATCTCTGTCTGATCTCAGTCTGATCTCTGTCTGATCTCTGTCTGATCTCAATCTGATCGCAGTCTGATCCCTGTGTGATCCCTGTGTGATCCCTGTGTGATCCCTGTGTGATCCCAGTCTGATCTCTGTCTGATCTCTGTCTGATCTCAGTCTGATTGCTGTCTGATCTCTGTCTGATCTCTGTCTGATCTCAATCTGATCGCAGTCTGATCCCTGTGTGATCCCTGTGTGATCCCTGTGTGATCTCTGTCTGATCTCTGTCTGATCTCAGTCTGATTGCTGTCTGATCTCTGTCTGATCTCAATCTGATCGCAGTCTGATCCCTGTGTGATCCCTGTGTGATCCCTGTGTGATCTCTGTCTGATCTCTGTCTGATCTCAATCTGATCGCAGTCTGATCCCTGTGTGATCTCTGTCTGATCCCAGTCTGATCTCTGTCTGATCGCAGTCTGATCTCTGTCTGATCGCTTTGTGATCGCAGTCTAATGAAGACAACAACGAAAAATATTCGTTAACAAACTTTTTTCTGTGACTAAGACGAGGTTGATGAGCTAAAACGAATATCTGATGATAAAAACTGACAAAATATATGCCGCCTCTTCATTAACAAGACAAGATGGGACTAGAATGTTATTTGAGGACTATTGGACATTCAAAAGACATCCTATAGGCTAAGTTAACTGTCTTGTCTTTCAAAATGTGCGTCCCTGTCATTGTATTACAATCGGATGAGGGGCGTTCGCATATCTAGTCTCAGTATGGCAGCCGCAGTGGACGGTTAGGCTACCAAAACACGAACTAGCGATCTGAACCAATTGCCTCAGCACCCGAAGGGTTAGTCATAGAGTGACCAGACATCCCGTGTTTCCCGGGAGTCACAATTCGTTGTCGATTAACTTAAAGGTGCCATAGAATGCATTGATACAGTATTTTAAATTGTTCTCTGATATCTACATAGAAGATTTGTGGCTTAGGTAAGGGCAAAACATCTCCAGAAATGGTTTTATATGTGCATTTACAACCCTGGGATTTGTCCCTAGAATGAAACGGTCTGTTATTGGCTTATTTGGAAGGGTCATGAATAATAATGTTGAGCTCTGCTCTGATTGGCTGTTTCACAGTGCGGCTCATTTCAGTAGCTCACAGGAAGGAAACACAGGGAGGAAAATATATATTTCAATACTTTCTCTTGCAGTTCTATCGTCGGGTAATTATACTGTATATAAGATGTGGGCATCAGGGAGCTGCTATTAATATGCGGGGCATTGAAACTGCTTTCGAATGCACGATCGCTTTTTACTTTCACTTTCGAGATTCGCGATCGCACGAACTCTGTTTATACTATGGAGCGGCAGTACTTACCACACATTATACAAGATCCGATGCTTGTGAGTGTTGCTCAGGATCTGTAAATCATTCACCATCATCCTCAGTCATCTCTTACTCTGTTTATGTGGTAAGTGAAATCTTATGTACTGTAATGTAACAGGCTACCGCTAGCAAGCAGCTAACCATGTCCCTTTAGTGGCTCGCGTTATTTTATTAGAACACATTATTTGCTTTCCGTGCCTTTCTGAATACAGACACCAACCCATCCAGGGCTTGAATTTCGGCGCAGGATTGCGGGGATTGCGCATAATTTAAACCATTCCCGCAAATTTAACTTTTATAATGCGAGAAATTCCCGCACAATATTTGCTTAATCTCAGATCAAATTATGAAATACATTCACAGCAGCAAAAAAAGAAATCACTGGTTCAAACAGTCTCTAATTTAGAATTTAATTCCACAAACAGCGCTGCAGCTCTGACTGTGGCTGAGTCCTGCAGCATCGGCGTGCTCTCTGCGGCCTGCGTCGCTCTGATCTTATTCACACAAGGCTGTGTGACGCGCTCTAATATTCTGAGCCGCAAGCTACTGCGTGCGACTATGAAAAAATATTTATTTTAGATTTGCAGAGTTGAGTAATGTAACGGACATATCTCATGAATCCTTTCATAAACGAACAAAGTAGACACAATGTAAATAAGAGATTCATTATGCAGTGTAGAGAGCTTTGTTGATTATAATGGAACTTTGTGAGATCGCGATGAACTAAGGAGAGTGACAGATTTAATTATTAGTAAGGGAGTTTGTAAATGTGATATTGATTTAATACAACAGTTCAGTAAACAAGAAGTTAATATTAAGTAACTTACATTGTCTGACTATAACACTGTTGCCTGATTTTGCTCTATTTCCTCGATGAAAATAGTTTGAATCATAGCCACAGCTGAGCCGCTGCGCATCTCCATTCAAACACAGCGGCGTCTCCTTTATGAATGAACCTGCGTTTTTAAACGAATCTAGTGAGTCAGTGATTCAATTACCCATTCATAAAGACAGTCACTTCCTTGATTCCTGAATGAATCAGCCGTTCGAACGAATCAATTTAATGAATGATTCAGTGATCAAACCAGTGACTTGTCGCCACCTGCTGGCAATTTGTTTAATTTTTGACGTATCTTTCAGTTATTCAAATGTAATATTTCTATAACCTATTCAAATTGTATATTTAAAATATTAATCTCAACATGAATTTATAAATTTAATTGTACTCATACCAACTCTGAGGCTCATTAAACGTCTGAAAATACACCTACAAGCCACTTTTGTGTTCTTCTGCTCCATCTCTGTACAAATTAATTTTGTTAATACTGATTAAATTGATTATCGTATTATTCTTATTCTAATTAGAAATTTTAAAAAGCTTATAAATATGTATTTTTAAAAATTTAACAAATAAAGTTAGAAAAATGCCATAAAAATAAAATTCCCCCTGTAAATCACTTTGAGTCAAATATCACCCTGTAATGGGATGGCTAATTTTTTATCATAAATTTTGATTAAACATTAGAAAAAAATAATTAGCCCATATCTTAGAAAGCTGAGACATTCCTTCATTCAGAAGGCATAAAACTGAAAGCAACTCAAAATAATGAAACATTAAGTGACATATATTAGTTGAGTTCTTAATGTCAGTTTGAAGGAGATCATGATGTGTTTTGTATAAAATAAAATAAAAATAAAAAATAATAAAAAAAAAACAAACAAAGTAATTAAACTGGAATATATGAAATACACTGATTCTGAAAGGCATTCATAAATAGTTTTAATACAGTTCCTAATGTCAATTTGGAGGAGAGCATGAAAAATTAAGCTGTTTTAAAAACCATACATTAAAATTTGTAGACATAAATAAATGAAGACGATTATTTTAGCCCCGATGTGTCAATTTATCAACCCCCCCCCCCCCCCCCCATCTTTAAATCCCCCCCATGTGACCCATGTAAGGGGGGAATTCCCCCCCAGTTTAAAAAACGAAATTCAGGCCCTGCCATCCCTGCACTTCACATCCCCTGCACAGCCTGGAACAGAACATTTATTTCCATGATCTGGTATCTCACAATACCTGCAGAACTTCTGATGGTTCGGCTTATGGCTGGCCGAGAACATGGATGGGTGGACGTTATGCAAATGTTGGGGGCGTAACTATTAGTGATCCCGACTGTAACGTCACACTCGGTGTTGTGTTCTGATTCGCCTGTTTTTCAGTGGTCTTTTTATTCACGAGATTTATATAAGAAGGAGGAAACAATGGTGTTTGAGGCTCACGGTATGGCATTTCCATGTATAGAACTGTTATTATTCAACTATGCCAAGGTAAATACAGTTTTCCATTCTATGGCACCTTTAAAGTTAGTGAAGGCGGGATAGGTGGAATCGCGCTGATATAGAAGTGCTCTCTCGCGCTCCACTTCTTCAGTTCTCAGCGCTCAAATACACACACAGCAGTCCAAATGTCTATCGTGTAGAGTATTTCACGTAAATGCAGTCGGTTATGGCTTAAGTGAACGTAAACAGCTGAGTGAAAACTGAATGTGTGTCAGTATTACAAGCATGCCTTCCGTCTTAAAGGGACAGCATTCCTAATTAAATACCTATCTGTGTCAATAATGTTAACCAACAAAAGATGTTAAATAAATGTATACGTGTTGAGTAAACCTACTGTATCTGAAAAATGCCAGTTACATCATCAGTTACACCAGTTACATCACTTGTCCACCGCGGCACCGCCCCCACCGTTGTTTAGATTTTTTAATAGTAATAAAAATCATTTAGTTCAGTTAGAGAACAGACACTACAGTTAAAACTCAACACGGCTGCATTGCACATCGAACGAACGACAGTCGCATCACAGATCAGATTTCATCACGTGAGGAGAAGCTGACAAGAAGAGTGAGATGAGACGGACAGAAGAGTTTCAAAACGACATGCAAAAGCACCTGTTTTTAAAAATATTTTGGATTTGTCTTCTGCCGTGTATTTAAAGGTGATATTGGAAGTTTAAAAAACAAACAAACATTCGTTTCTTATTTATTTGGTTCCACAGTGTTTGCTGAGTGTTAATTTATTTAAACTGTGTATTTATTTATTTTCTATTTTACATCAAATAGGCTAGGTTATGCCGTGTCTCCAAGCTTTTGATTCGTTTTGCTGATAAACGTATGTTTCTTATTGATTTGGATTCACAGCGTTTACTGATCTTCAGTTTTGTATACCTAAACTTTGTGTTGTTATTATTTTGTATTAGGCATATAGCATGGTGTATTTTTATTTGTTTTGCTAATAAAAGTTCTGTCTCAGTCTGATCTCAGTCTGATCTCTGAGCATCTGATGCCAGGCTGCAGTCATGACTCTCACATCATCACATTATGTCAGATATTTATTTAAATCACTCCTAATTTAATCAGGATTTCTTACTGTGTGTGTGTGTGTGTGTGTGTAGAGTGGCAGGAAGCACATAGAGGAAATGGAGAATGTGAGGACACACTTACAGTCCATACTGAGAAACACACCGACATCAGCGGACAGACACGGTGAGACACACACACACACACAGATGCTTTCATAGACCTGCTGAACTGTATTTAGTGCTGATCAAATCACCTGACCTTTCACCTTTGACCCTGTAGATTTTCTGGCCCCTGCATCACAGCACTTCCTGGATGATTCACACGAGAGCGACACCACATCACACCTGCTCAGGTGAAACAGACACAAATACAGCTGTCGCTTAATTCACTTCATATTCAGAGAGTTTACTGGTGCAACAGAAGCACAGTTTGTGCTGCTAAAGCATTTAATGATACTCCGTATTCATCAAGGACTCATTAAACTGATCAGAAGTGACAGTAAAGACATTTATAATGTTACAAAGGATTCTATATCAAATAAATGCTGTTCTTCTGAACTTTCTATTCATCTGTGAATCCTGAAAAATAAAACGCATCACAGTTTCCACAAAGATATTGTGCAGCTGTATTCAACATTGATAAT
>NC_081177.1:497500-527500 GCF_012432095.1 Onychostoma macrolepis
ATCATATTAAATAACCGAAACATTAAATAACCTATTAAAATTTTCATCCCCATATCTTGAATTTTGCAGGCCTTTGTATGAATGATGGTATTTAATATCCCACACTAGTGAACTCCTCTACGCTGTGTGTTTGTGTTGCAGCGCTCAGTGACTGCAGTGGATTGTGGGTCAGGCCTGCGTTCTCAGAGAATGAAACGATGAAAGAGAGGAACGAGGAGACGAGAGAAGCTCAAATGAAGCAGATTCTCAGTCTGAATCACAGTCAGTGTGAATCCAATCAGATCAGAGTGATACAGAAGCAGAGCCACGCCCCCACAGACGCACGGACCAATCACAGCTCCAGCGCAGATAGTGGGCTGGGCAGGGGCGGGGCTTCTGGACCATGGTACGGTAACGTTTCAGAGAAGGCTCCGCCCATCAGAGATGAAGCTCCGCCCAGCAGGAATGAAGACAGACAGAGTGAGCTGCAGTATTACGTGTCAAAGGTACACCACACACACACACACACACACAGACGAGACTCTACACACTCACACACTCACGCTCCTTGCTGTGTGTCGCTTTAGCTGCTGGAATGCTCCCCCGGCGACCCTGTGGACGAGCCAATCAGAGAGCTTAAACATGAGCCTGAGCGTCACATGAGCGAGCTGAGATCAAAACTGGAGCAGAAACCGGATCAGCGTGACAAACCAGAGGTGATCCGCTTCACTCTAGTGTTTACATGGAGTCACGGCTAGAGGTCGACCGGTGTATCGCTTTTGCTGCAGTGTTAGTTTTAACCAATGATTTTGATTTAGTTTTAGTCTTAGTCTTTGGACTAAAATGCCATTTAGTTTTAGTCCAATTTTAGTCATCTGAATTTGTTTTAGACTAAATCTAGACTAAGACTAAAACAAATTCAGATGACTAAAATCTAATAGGTTTAGTTACAGTGTAATGCATTTATTAAACATTTCTCTAAAATATCCAAACTCATTATATGTTCCCAGAGAAAACATCTATTAACATAGTAATATGAATGATATTAAGGTTTGAACATGCAATATAAACAGATTTTACTGCTATGACACATAACATGCCATTATATTAAAGTTAAATTAATTCACTTCTCATAAAGAAACAAGAATATGGTCCTCTTTTGAAATGAAATAGGCTACCAATCTTATATCATTTGCATTCTTTATAACAGCTTGCATACATACAACAACTTCATTCATTTAAGCAGACATATATTAATCCTTATTAGGGCTACTGAAGTAAGTGCTCTTTCACGTCGTCACGCATTTCAAATGTATGTCTGCTCTTCTCTTACTCCCAGACGCGCATTTTTTAATGGTTTATGAGACATCTTGTTTACATCAAACTGAAACCAGGCCGTTTACACAGAACCACATTTTCTAGAAGGACATCTATCAGCGTTGCACTCGCGTCTCGCACAAGAGAGCCACGTGTTTAGAAAGCATGTCAAATTAATGTAAGTTCAACTTTTAAAAAACATGTCTCGAGACTTTATGGCGTTTTTTCTCGTCCCACTGCATCTCATGTTTTTAAATAGAAAAAAAGTACTCTTTGTGATCGGTTTTCGGTCCTTTGTATTAAACTATACATACATGATGTTTTGTTTATAATTGTTAAGCAATATAATTAATTATATATGGTTTATAAACATTATTTTAAACATTATGCACTTTTTTCAAAGATAGTTGTGTTATTGCTATGAAGAACCGGGCATTAGTAATATTTTGCTCGATACGCCCTCTTGTGGCCGCAGGAGAGAAGCCAAACGCTATTTTTCCCCCCTAACTGAAATTATGTCTTTTAAATTTGAGTATAATTAGAATATTGATAATATTTTAGAACAAAATTAGAATTTAGTTTTTCAGCCATTTTGACAGCCCTAATTCGATCTGACTGGATCTGTCCAATCGTCCCTCCCTAACATTTTCATCTCGCTTTTATTCGTTGACAAAAATGTCAATAGATTTTCGTCATTGTTTTCGTCATTCAAAAAGAGTTTTTATTTCGTTATCGTCGCGTTTTTTGTCTGTGAAAAATGTCATTGCCGAAAAATTATGAATAACGAAAGTTTGCTGGAACTATCGGTTATCGGCTAAAATCCCTGCTGATAGTTCTCCGGGTTGCATCTACTGCTGGAGCGGCTGAGAAGGGTCTGCTGTTATTATACAGAGCGAGAGCGGCCTCTAGAGGCCAATCACTGACACCTCTGCTGTTTGTTTTGACACGTGATTCTGCGCTGCACAGAACGCTTCAAATGCAGATTTAAAACATCGACAACGAAACCGTGTGTACACTGCAGTGGTGTTGTGAAGGGAAGGCTGATGTTTTACCAAAAGCCCCTGATCTTTTTGAAGATGGACCCTTCAACTTCACAAATAAAATATGTAGGGCTGCTTGATTATGGCAAAAATCATAATTATGGTTATTTTGATCAATATTGTAATCACAATTATTTAACACGATTATGAGTGGGCCATTTGACCAAAACTTCATATGAGTGATTTATTTAAAGATAGTGATGCATATCAAATATATATTTCCTGTAAATAAGGTTGCTATGACATCTACTATTGAAATTTCACAATTCTCAATACCACAGCAGAGTATAGGTAACTATTAGTAACAAACAAACAGTCCTCAACATTACTGAAAATAATTAAACTGTCAGTAATAAAAAAGCAAAGGATAAATACAATAGAATAAAAAGATACAAATGAAACAAACTGTGCTTTAAGTTTTTTTTTAATGCAAGTCTCAAGCAAAGAACGAATTTACATTTTCATTCAGACCAATGCGAAAAGACCAGCAAGTGGGCGGCAATATGCTAATGTTTGTTGACGTCAACATGAAACGGCTTGGGATGTTTTCATTCACTTAGAGCTGTTACACACTGCATGAAAGATCATCTTCAAAAATACATAATAGGGGCACTTTAATATAACTCGATTGGATTCGTCTGAAGAAAGAAAGTCATATACACCTAGGATGAGTGAAACACAGGCTAATTTTCATTTTTGGGTGAACTAACCCTTTAAATCACTTGAAGCTTCAAATAAAGACTGTATCAATAACAGCGTAACACCAGCAGGTGGCGACAAGTGACTCAAAAAACTGTCCAAAAAACCTTGATTCATTCAGGAATGAAACGAGTTATTGAATCATGAAACTTGATTTTTTTTTTTAAACAGTTCGTTGAATATTGAATATATTTTATAAATATACTGCAGCAATTTACGTTTTGTCAGAACTTCTAGTAAATTACATGTTGTTTATTTTTTTCAAAATCATGGTGTGAGAATCGTGATATTTATTTTAAAAAAAATGTAATTCTTCATTCTCAGTTTATATAGCGTAGTATCGTGCAGCTCTGGTTGGCCATTTATTCATGTGTAATGTAAACCAACAAAAAGGCTTTCATTTCAGATGAAGCATCAAAGATGTGGTCAGTGAGGCTCAGGGTCCGTTTGATGATTAAATGAACTGTTTTAGAGCGCTGCTCGAACACGACGCCGTCCTCCTAGACGCTGCGCTTTTCCCTGGTGTTTCCATGTTTAGTTACTTTGATTAGATAATCAAGTGTTCTAGAATAGAAGCCGTTAAAGTGTGAAAGTATACACACAATATCCCTATATATATATATATATATATATATATATAGATGTCATTTCAATGCTATGGGCTTTGTGTAGATGTTTAAAGACGGCCGTCTAGTTAGTGTGCTAATATATCTGCTAATATATTTTAATGTTGCTTCTGTTAACATTAGTTAACGAACTAAATTTAATGATCAATATAGAATTAATATTCAATATTTATTATTCATTTATAGTATAGTACAAGTTCAGTAGTTTTTTTTTTTTTTAAATAATGAAGCACTATTTTAGTTTTCGTTCGGTATGCATTTTAAAAACGATCAGTTGATTAGTCTGTGTGTGTTTGGTGTGTTTCAGGCGTGTGTGTCGTCTCGAAGCGTCCCGAGCAGAAGATCAGTGAGCCGCAGAGGAGGATCTCAGAGAGTCTGGAGATGACCTCGTTTTACTCAGTTATTTATGTGCTTTATTATATTTGAAATAAACCCTCACCCGTCTTAAAGGACTGTCTTGAAGTGTTTTTCTTTCATGTTTGAGTGTGTGTTTAGCTGCAGTGTTCAGTGTGAGTGTGTTCTTCATCTGCGAGAGCGTGTCTGACGAGGACTTCAGCTGACGTCAGTCTCCGCTGGATCTGCTGATCAGGTGACACTCATCTATACTCAGTGATTGAATCATGACACACACATGCTGCGTAAATAAAGGCCATTGTGTTTTTTTGCATCGTGCAGTTATTTTCCTGATGATTCATGATAGCTTTCATGAGATTCAGCCTCATATGATGATATTCTTCCAGATGGACATTAATCTGAAACTCATATTACTGTCAAGTCAAGTCACATTTATTAAAATAGAGCTTTAAAAAAAAAAGCAGCTTCACAGAGAAACAGGAAAATAACAGTGGGATTGTCTTCAGTAGTCACTTTGGATAAAAGCGTCTGCTAAATGGCTAAATATAAATGTAACGTAAATGTTGCAAAATTTTGAAGATATATAATTTTATATATTAAAATGTTATATTAGAGGCAATATAATATAAAGCAAATTTATTCAGCTCTCAAGACAAAATTATTTTTTCAATATTTTATTTTTGAAGATTTGTTTAACAATGGAAATATATATGAAATAAAAAAACTCGACTTTCTAAGTTATAAATATATGCACAGAAATTATTAAAAAATATTAACAATATTCACTATCTCTCTATCTCTATATATATATATACACACATACATACAGGAAAGAAAAATCTATATCTAATCTCTCTCTATCTCTACACACACACACAAACACATATATATATATATATATATATACATACTGGAAAAGAAAAACAACAAAAGGACAGGAAGTTACAGAATATACCATCTTTAGACAATTCTTTTATGACTTGAGAAGATTTAGTCTTGCAGTTTGACTCTGATTGACAATCTGAACACATCTGCAATTTTAACATATATAATTAGAAAAACGGACAAATGAAGAAAACTTTAAATAAAGCAAGTAAAGCTATGTTGTGATGTGCAGTGTCAGTGCCGTTCCTCTGCGGTGCTTGTGCTGTGTGTGTCCAGCAGGAGGCGCTGTAGAGCAGCTGGGAGTGACAGCGTCCGGCTCCGGGGCCCGGCCCCTCCGAGGGCCCGCCGCGCAGATAAACGGCTCAGAGCCTCCAGAGCAGGTGGGTCTCCTGAGAAACACAGTCAGACATGCGGAGATTTATTATTGTGTTCAGTGATTTGTGTTGGATTATATAAATATACAGTATGAGATATAAATATGTGAGATATTTAAAAATCACACAGAATGAAACACTTATAATGTTAAACGAATGTGTTAATGCATTAATGTTAACAGCCCTCACTGTACAGCACTTGCTGTACATTTCATTTAATGCTGAAAAATGCGTGGATAAAAATATCTTGTTTTTTATGTGCGCTGTGTATATTTGTCCTCTCTCGAGCTCTAATTATAACATTTAAATGTATGCATTTAGCAGACGACTTGCGGTGCATTCAGGCTATACGTGTTTTTATCAGTATGTGTGTTCCCTGGGAATTGAACCCACGACCTTTTGCGCTGCTAACACAACACTACCACTGAGCCACAGGAACACAGCACTGTAAAAAATCAGAAGGACTTGACTCCTTTTTCTACTTTCAATAGTTCAATGAACCTTTAAAATAGAGTTTGACTAGATGGAAGTTGGATTTTTTTAATTTTTTCAAATTATATATATATATATTTTTTTTTTTTACTGTTTAATTATTTGTAATACTTTTTCAATTATGATAAAATTATTTTTTTATATCACTTTGTGACGTCATTTGTATCGGACATGACGATGTCACACTCACGTGTCGTGCCACACAGGTAGCGTATGCAGATTTGAGCTCCTCCCCAAACGCAGCTCACCGCAGGGAAAAGCTCCGCCCCTTTGGGGAGGTCGTGGAAGGCGACGCCCAGATAGCGGTCCTCCACCACGTATCCCAGCGTCCCTGCGTCTGCGTCCACCACCACTAACACACGATCAGGAACACTTAAGATGCCCCTGGCTCCGCCCCCAGGGTACCGCCTCCCCGCCTTCCCATCATGCCAGAGCTGATTGGTTGAGAGCTCCCAGCCCCAGGAACACGAGTCTCCGCCTATTAACGCCATGTAGCCCGAGGCCTGAAGGGTGCATTTGTGTGTGGACACGCCCAGTAGGGCGTGGCTTCCTCTCTGTTGCTCCTCCCACAGCACCTCCCATATATGGAGCCCCGTTGCCGTGCCGACCGCGCCACGGACCGCATCGCTGCTCTGCTCCACACGGGCACGAGAGACACGCCCCCCCGACGGACACACCTTCAGATTGGGCGACAGGTGGGTGGAGCTCCACTGCGACCGTGGGTTTCCAGGGGCGACGGGGGGCGTGTCTAAAAGCACAGCCAGGCGAATGGGCGGGGCTACAGAAAACGGACAGAAGGCTGATCGGGATTTATGATGTTTTTTAGGACCGCCGTCCTTCAGCAAGCAGCACAGTGTGAGACCCATCCAATCAGATCGCAGAAGAACATCAACTTCCTGTTCAAAGACACAACAACCCTCCGGTCACCGTACTACGACATTACTACAGCGATTTACATCATCATTCAGTAGTGTGTAATTATTTTAACATCCTACTCTAGTAATGAACTTAAAGGAATAGTAAATTATTATTTACTTTTACTCCAGTAGGTCTGAAATATGTATGTTTTAATCCCCTGAACACACTACACACATGATGCATCGCTGTGTCTGTCATCATTAAATAATTAAACCGTTTTGGAGAAAGTGGCTGTACGAGATTTTTGCAGTTGATTTTAGTGGGTAAGGTAAATAAAACATCTCAAAAATAAGGTTTCAGTACTGTATATAAAAACAGTAAAGGCATAATCATAAAAAACAAGCCTTGTGCATTACAGGGAATAATATTTAGATATTTTTACAGTTGGTTAGATGCCTTCAAATCAAATGGTGTTGTTGTTTAATGGATTTGTATTATTGCATACATTAAAAGTTGTAAAAATGATTATAAAAACAGAGCATTGTGCAATAACAGGGATGTTTTTCTGAACATTTTAATATTGTTTTATAGTATAATGTAATGTAGTTAAATTGTTTAATTGATTTATATGGTTAATGTTTATTAATTTACTTTTTTAAAATTAAGCCTTGTGCAACGTAAAGGGCATATATTTCTGTCTATCTGAGTTAGTTGCGGCGTTAAGAGCTTAATTGAAATGAAACCGAATGTCTAACTTCTCCGCTGTCTTGTGCGGGATGCGCTCTTTTTAAACCGGTGCATCGCATCCTTAACGTTTTTGCCGATGCACCGAGCGAATCAGGGAATCTCCATCTATTCCTGCTGCGCCGTTACGCTGAAATAAAGCCACAGTGCATTTTTCTTGATCAAAATTGACCTGATTAACATGAAAAATGACACATTTCACTGTAAAATCACGTGAGGTGTTCTGTGTCTCACAGTCACGGGGTAAAAGGCACACTGTATTGATAAATACTTGAGCTAGAAAAAAATTGATACTAATGTCTAAGTTAATACTTGTTCAAATCAATCACTTTAGCAAAGTTAGGCTATTTTCTGCTTATTTTGATAAATAATGTTCAATAAATATACTATCATTAAAATGTTAATATAAAAATATATTTTAAAATACAGAAACAAAATAAAAAGTAAAGATTCTGAAAGCATTGAAGGAGATCCCATAATAAGTTAATATAGATTTACAGTAGTAACAACAAATTTTATTTTATTATATGATATGATTAATGTCATGTTTTTAAATATGATGGTTTCATTATAAACATGGTGATTATCTCTAAGGTGGACACCCAACATAACAGGCAATATGATACCATATGAACCATGTCAGCAATTGGAAAAGTCAGCCATCTATTAATTATCATGTTAATTATTGTGCCTTTCGCCCCAACAGCAGGGGCGCTTTTCACCCCAAATACCATACTTTTACATATTCTTCTAGTTATTGAAAAACTGTTGCTTTAATTATCTTAAACCAAACTGGTAATCATTAAGAAGACCTTTGTCTCAAAATATATTCAATAATTTTAGCGATTCTCATTTTCTACTTAAATCTACAACATTAAAAACAAAAAAACATCAAATATTAGATTTAGCACAGAATCAACTTCATGAAAACACATCACTGCCAGGAGTTATTGCCCACTTCAAAGACCTGTTTAAATGATTAAAACTAGAGGCATTTATTAACTTTAAGATTACTTTTTATCACGCATGTTATACACGTGACGGAGGGGAACACGGCCATATCAAAGCACACGACACAGCTGTCGGAGAACACCTGAAAAGCGTGACTGAATGAGCGATACTCGTCTGTATTTGCAGTAGCTACACAAGCCGCGGTTCAGCTTCTGCTCCGCTTCGCGTGCGGCGTGAAACCGGCGTAACAGCTGTATCTGCAGCAATAGCCAACAATACATTGTATGGGTCAAAATTATACATTTTTATTTTATGCCAAAAATCATTAGGATATTAAGTAAAGATCATGTTCCATGAAGATATTTTGTAAGTTTCCTACCGTAAATATATCAAAACTTCATTTTTGATTAGTAATATGCATTGCTAAGAACTTCATTTGAACAACTTTAAAGGTGATTTTCTCAATATTTAGATTTTTTTTGCACCCTCAGATTCCAGATTTTCAAATATTGTCCGATCCTAACAAACCATACATCAATGAAATCTCAATTTAAAGAATCGACCCTCATGACTGGTTTTGCCACTTATTTAAAACTATAGTAATAAATGTCCTTGTTTGTTTGTGTATGTCATGTTAGACGCATCGAATGTTTAAACAGTGGTTTAGTTATTGGTATAATTGGTTTGGTTATAATACAAATACTTAATAAATAATAATCTATAATATATAGATTTATACTTAATAATAGTTATACTTAATAAATCTATAACAAATTCTTAATAAATCTATAATGTTATTAATATTTCTATAGTGTACTGTACCTGCTCTTGAAACTTGCATCAAAGCATAAAAAGCGTTTCTTCATGAGATGCTCTTACCGTGAGTGCGCGCGCTGGCTCCGCTCCGCTCCGTTCGCCGTTCATCCCGCATTTAAACGTCACTTATCTCCCGTGCGCGCTCCCGCGACGTCAGCGCCGGCCGTCATGTCAAGGCCAACACCGAGAGTGACGTCTGTGCGTCCCCGATGACGTATTTCACGCTGTTTCTAAATAGTTTCAATATACTGTATGTATATGTGTGTGTGTGTGTGTGTGTATATATATATATATATATATATATATATATATATATATATATATACATATTAGAATTAGAATTAAAATGAGCTTTATTCGCCAGGTGTGCGCAAACACACGAGGAATTTGTTGTGGTTTTAAGGTGCTCCTGGTACATACATACATACATAAATACACATGTGACATGAGAACAGAAAAAACATTTAAATAGTAAGACTTAACAATGGATAATAATCCTAATAATAATAAGTATGAATCTGGAACAGTAGATTTATGTACAGATTTGTGCATTATTTACTCTATATACAGCTGTATAGATAAACATATGTATGTGTATTTACATAATACTTGAGAGGAGGCAATAATTAAAGATGGAGAATGAATTCCAGAATGAATTACAGAACACAGGTAATGATCCATGTGTTAGCTATTTCAGCTGGAGATGGCATGGGGGAAAAAACTGTTTTTATGCCTAGATGTTCTAGTGCACAGAGATCTGTAGCGTCTGGCTGAAGGGAGAAGTGCAAACAAGTTGTGTCCGGGGTGAGAGGGGTCTTTGATGATGTTACCTGCCCGTTTCTTCACTCTGGAGTTGTACAAGTCCTGAAGGCTGGGCAGGTGCACACCAATGATCTTTTCTGCTGTCCTAACAGTCCGTTGAAGTCTTCTTAAATCTGATTTGCTGGCTGACCCAAACCAGACAGTTATAGAGGAGCACAGAACCGACTCAGTAACAGCTGAATAAAACTGTTTCAGCAGCTCCTGTGGCAGGTTGAACTTTTTCAGCTGACGAAGGAAGTACAACCTCTGCTGGGCCTTTTTCACGATGGAGTCAATGTGATTGTCCCACTTCAGGTCCTGAGAGATGGTGGTGCCCAGGAACCTGAATGACTCCACTGCAGCCACAGTGCTGTTCATGATGGTGAGTGGGGGGAGAGGAGGGGGGTTTCTCCTGAAGTCCACTATCATCTCCACAGTTTTGAGCGTGTTCAGCTCCAGGTTGTTGTGACTGCACCAGACAGCCAGCTGCTCAACCTCTTGTCTGTAAGCAGACTCGTCGCCGTCCTGGATGAGGCCGATGACTGTGGTGTCGTCTGCAAACTTCAGGAGTTTGACAGAGGGGTCTTTAGATATGCAGTCATTTGTGTAGAGGGAGAATAGCAGTGGGGAGAGAACGCAGCCCTGAGGAGCTCCAGTGCTGATGGTGCGGGTGCTGGATGTGTGTTTTCCCAGCCTCACTAGCTGCTGCCTGTCTGTCAGGAAGCTGGTAATCCACTGACAGATGGAGGTGGGCACAGAGAGCTGAGTCAGCTTGTTCTGAAGGGTGTCTGGGATGATGGTGTTGAAAGCGGAGCTGAAGTCCACAAACAAGATCCTTGCATAAGTCCCTGGTTTGTCCAGATGTTGCAGGATGTAGTGCAGTCCCATATTAACTGCATCATCCACAGATCTGTTTGCTCGGTAAGCAAACTATAGGGGGTCCAGCAAGGGTCCTGTAATGTCATATACATATATACATATACATACACCTCCATATATATTTATGTATTTATTTTTTGATGTTCTTTTATGTTGCTGATGTCTGTTATATGATATTGAGAGGTGGTTACTTTTACCATGCAACCATCATTTCGTGTATATCGAATACTATATGTGACCCTGGAGCACAAAACCAGTCATAAGGGTCAATTTTGTGAAATTGAGATTCATGCATCATCTGAAAGCTTCATTTAAATAATCTTTCCATTGATGTATGGTTTGTTGGACAATATTTGTCTGAGATACAACTATTTGAAAATCTGGAATCTGAGGCAGCAAAAAAATCTAAATATTGAGAAAATCACCTTTAAAGTTGTTCAAATGAAGTTCTTAGCAATTGTGACACGTGTCCCGAGCCTTCATCAGCGTCGCCCTGGCAACAAAGGGAGCACACCTGCGCCCCGCATTACCGGCAGACCGGTCACACCTGGAGCTCATCAGGCACCGCCCTTTAAAAGCCGCCTTTCACACACACTCCGGTGAGTTCTGAGAAAGTCTCCGTCACTAATGTTGTTCTATCTCCTTTCTACCAGAAGACAGCGTGTGACCGGTCCTGCCGAACCACAGAAGCACGACACCGACCCACCACTTCGAAGACACGAGAGGATTGAGCTGGAGCACCGCACGGAGCACCGCACCACGAACTCACGATTATTGCACAAATAAATCCACCCTCCGGGGTTTTTCTTGACTCTTTAAAGTCTCGTTGTCGTGTGATTCCTCACCCCACACACACAATGCATATTACTAATCAAAAATGAAGTTTTGATATATTTACGGTAGGAAATTTACTAAATATCTTTACATAATATCCTAATGATTTTTGTTATTAAAGGAAAATGTATAATTTTGACCCATACAATGCTATTGCTACAAATATACCTGTGCTGCTTATGACTGTTTTTGTGCTGCAGGGTCACAGATGTTAAAGTTACCATTTGTTGCAGTTCATAGTGTTTTAACAGACAAGGCATAAGTTTAGTCCCCAACTAAAATAATTCAACTGAAAGAAACTTGCTCTGACTGATCTTAAAATATATCAGTGCCTTTGTTTTGTCTCAAGATGCACACCAGTAATGATTTTTTTTCTAAGGCATGTTAATAAAAATGACTTAAATGTCCTAATTGAACTATGGCCTAATCCTGGCTTAGTCTAAGCCCTGTCTGTGAAACCAGGCCATACTGTTTTAAAATACATTTTTAATTTTAAGTTGACCAACCTGACCAACTAATACTAACACTTACCTATTATGTCTATCTATTATATAAAAAAAAATAAATTAAAAAAACTAGCTATGTCTACTGTGCTGGACTAACTGAGACTTGTCATGGCACTTGTATACTGCTGCACTCTCGATGGTCTGACTGCTTCTATTGTTCTCATTTGTACGTCGCTTTGGATAAAAGCGTCTGCTAAATGATTAAATGTAAATGTAAGTTTAAAACAAAATAAAATGAATAAATAAATATACAAACGTATATAAGAATTCTTGTTTTCTGTTAATGTGTTGTACATGAATAAAGCTTCCTGTACTCGTGAAGATATTTCTCAGTTTATTGGGCTTCTGACAGAGACCACGACACTCTGAGTTACTGTAAATACTGTACGCAGATCAGTGATATGGAGTTTGTACAGAAACATAATTCAGCAGTTCAGCATGAAGCACGTCATATGACTTTGACAGAAAGAGACAGTGTGTATTTGTGTTTGAGGGGTGTGTGTGTGTGTGTGTGTGTGTGTGTGTGTGTGTGTGTGCGTGCGCTTAGGGGCATTTTCTCTCCACGCTCTGTTTTCCTCCCTCATCATACTCCTGCTTTGAGATCCACATCTGCTGGAAGGTTCCCTGAGGACGAACACATCAGGTCAGTTATATATTTACAATAATATATAATATAATAGTTTTGTGATGCAGTATGTGTTTAAACAGCTGCTGTATTTCTCACCAGTGACGCCAGGATTGATCCTCCGATCCAGGAGCTGAATCTCCTCTCGATGGAGCTGTTGCTGGCGATCAGCTTCAGTCTCATGCTCTGAAACACAGACAGCAGGAGACTGAGATCAGATGGAGTTTAGACAGAGATTAGAGAACAGACTGAAATCAGACTGAGATTAGACAGGGATCAGATTGAGATCAGACAGGGATCAGGCAGAGATCAGATGGAAATCAGACTGGGATCAGACAGAGATCAGATGGAGTTTAGACAGATTAGACTGATACCCCCTTTCCACCAGCATGAACCAGGTGCTAGTTCAGAGCAGTGCTATTGCCGGTTCTTAGTTGGTTCGACTGGCGAGCCCTTTAAGAACCGGTTGCTTTTCTACAGGCTAGTGAGCCAACTAACGAACCGCTTTTCTGGTTTGAAACTGGTGCTTTGGGTGTCGAAAGACAAAGAACCAGTTTGAAACTAGGCTCTGGCTCCAAACCAGCACTGAAACTGCCTTGGTGGAAAAGGGGTATGAGATCAAATAGAGAACAAACTGAAATCAAATTGAGATCAGACAGAGAGACAAGACTAAAATTAGACGGTAATCAGATGGAGATCTGAGAGAGATCAGATGGAGATCAGACAGATTAGAAGGAGATCAGACTGAAATCAGATTGAGATCAGACAGAGAGACAAGACTAAAATTAGACGGTGATCAGATGGAGATCAGACAGGGATTAGATGGAGTTTAGACAGATTAGACTGAGATCAGAAAGAGAACAGACTGAAATCAGACTGAGATAAGACAGGGATCAGATAGAGAGACAAGACTAAAATTAGACGGTAATCAGATGGAGATCTGAGAGAGATCAGACAGAGATTGGAAAGAGATCAGACAGATCAGATGAAGTTTAGACAGAGATGAGACTGAGATCAGACAGAGATCAGATGAAGTTTAGACAGAGATGAGACTGAGATCAGACAGGGATCAGATGGAAATCAAACAGATTTGAAGGAGATGAGACTGAAATCAGATTGAGATCAGACAGAGATCAAGACTCACCGGCGGTGCTTTCTGAGACAGTTCTCTGTTGAGTCTCTCCGTGAAGCCCTGCAGGAGCGTGTTTCCTCCCGTCACGATCACGCTGCCATACAGACCCTCAACACACACACACATACAGTATGACACACTCGTAGAGAGAGCAGAACATCAGTGGTCCTGATGCTTCAGTGCTCTGCATGTTGACATTCTGTACACACTGTAGGCTAACAGAAGCGTTTTCTCTCTTACCGGCCGGATGTCGATGTCACACATACCGATGCTGGTAGTGACCACGTGTCCAACGCCCAGCATGGTGTTACCGGACAGACCCTGAGAAGATGAGATCATTAAAATTATATGGCAGTATATTCAAATAATTAACATAATTAAATTCCATAATTCCAGAAATGTTTTTACACTATTATTACCAATGAATTTCCATGACTTATCTAGTTGTTTGTGATTACAGGGCTATTTTTATTTTATTTTTTACCCACAAACAGCACTTTGTACTCTATAAATAGTGTTTTGTAGCTTCATATAAGTTAAAATCATTTCTATTACTTGTTCAAAAGATTTGTATTGATTTCCAAGAATTTTTAGGAATTTATTCATTTACATGACTTTTAACTGTTATTATGTTATTCATTTTCATGACTTTTCATTATTTTATTAGTTTCCATAACTTTACAACTTAAATTTGATCAATTTCCATAACTTTTCAAGATTTTATTAATTTACATAACGTTTCAAGAATTTAGGTATTTCCATAACTTCTTCATATTTTATTAATTTCCATAACTTTTCCAGATTTTATTCATTTCTATACCGTTTCAAGAATTTAGGTATTTCCATAACTTTTCCAGACTATATTCAACTTCTGTAGGTTTGATTAATTTCCATGATTGTGGGAATACTAATTAAATGAAATGACATTTGTTCAGAGAATTAACTCAAATAAGGTATGCCTTGATTTTCAGCTTGTTTTAATGCTTGCTTTTTCTCATTTGAGCTCATCTCCTGGCCCCGGGGTCCTGATTGAGAAGCACTGATCTGGATGGACTGAAGCAGATCTGATCTAGACTTCACCTTCACATTGGACGGATCGAATAGGCCCTCGGGGATCCGTAACCTCTCGGCTCCGTAATCTGTGCTGTAACCGCTCGGCATCTCATAGTGCACCGTCGGCATCTGAGCAGCAACCCTGAACCCACACAAACACTAGATCAGACACGTGAGTGTGTGTGTGTGTGTGTGTGTGTATGTGTTATTAAGCCTCTCATAAAAAAAAGACACAATTTGACCCCAACAAATTAATTAATTACAGACCTCAGATCTCGAATCTCCCTTTTCTGTCAAAGATACTAGAAAAGGTAGTATCCTCACAATTATATTCCTTCTTAGAGAAAAATGATATCTGTGAGGAATTCCAGTCAGGATTTAGATCGTATCATAGTACTGAGACTGCTCTCATTAGAGTTACAAATGACCTGCTTCTATCATCTGATCGTGGTTGTATCTCTTTATTAGTTCTACTGGATCTCAGCGCTGCGTTCGACACTATCGACCACAACATTCTTTTGAATAGACTAGAAAACTATGTTGGCATTAGTGGAAGCGCCTTAGCATGGTTCAAATCGTACTTATCTGACCGCCATCAGTTCGTAGCAGTGAATGAAGAGGTATCATATCGATCACAAGTGCAGTATGGAGTACCTCAAGGCTCAGTACTAGGGCCGTTACTTTTCACGCTTTATATGTTACCCTTGGGAGATATTATCAGGAGACATGGTGTTAGCTTTCACTGTTATGCTGATGATACTCAGCTCTATATTTCTTCGCAGCCTGGCAAAACATACCAATTTACAAAACTCACGGAATGCATAACTGATATAAAAAACTGGATGTCTAGTAATTTCTTTCTGCTAAATTCTGAAAAAACAGAGGTGTTAATTATCGGACCTAAAAACCCCACATGTAATAACCTAGAACATTATCTAACACTTGACGGCTGCTCTGTCAATTCTTCTTCATCAGTCAGGAACCTAGGTGTGCTGTTTGATAGCAATCTTTCATTTGAAAGCCATGTTTCTAGCATTTGTAAAACTGCATTTTTTCATCTCAAAAGCATACCTAAATTGAGACCTGTGCTCTCAATGTGAAATGCAGAAACGTTTATGACCTCAAGGTTAGATTATTGTAATGCTTTATTGGGTGGTTGTTCTGCACGCTTAATAAACAAACTCCAGATGGTCCAAAATGCAGCAGCTAGAGTTCTTACTAGAACCAGGAAGTATGGTTTAAACCTATGGTTCCCTATTAAACATCGTATAGATTTTAAAATCTTGTTAATTACTTATAAAGCCCTGAATGGTTTAGCTCCTCAGTACTTGAGCGAGCTCTTATCGCATTATAGTCCTCCACGTCCGCTGCGTTCTCAAAACTCCGGCCGTTTGATAATACCTAGAATATCAAAATCAACTGCGGGCGGCAGATCCTTTTCCTATTTAGCTCCTAAACTCTGGAACAATCTACCTAACACTGTTCGGGAGGCAGACACACTCTGTCAGTTTAAATCTAGATTAAAGACCCATCTCTTTAACCTGACGTACACACATAACACACTAATACGCTTCTGTTATTCAAATCCGTTAAAAGATCCATTTGGCTGCATTAAAGGGGTGGTTTACTGTTTTTTTTCTAGGCTTGATTGTGTTTATGGGGTGCAGTCTAACATGTGTTCATGCTTCGTTTTTTTAAAAACGCATTATTTTTCATATAATTTACCTTTATTCCACACCGCTCTGTCCCTTCTCTGACAAACGCTTCGATTATTTCCTGTTTTTATGAAGCCCCTCCCTCAGAAATACGTGATGATCTCTGATTGGTTAGCTGGCTCAGTGTGTTGTGATTGGCTAAACCGCCGAGCGTGCATCTAAATGTCCCGCCCCTCAGCTCAGCGACATGTGCTCCGGTTGTATTGTAAACAATGGCGTTGTCTATATTGTAGGGGTGTGACGAGATCTCGTGTTACGAGATCTCGCGAGATTAAAACGCCACGAGATTTCTCGTCGAGGTGAAAAGTTGTCTCAGAATTGTGATGTCAGCATGATGGAGCTTGAGGGTGAAATTAGTATTGAAGATCCCCTGCCACTTTTAAATCATTTGTGTGGCAACATTTTGGTTTTCAGTGGAAATAAGAAACGGCGAAAGAGTGACAGATAAGACGAACACAATATGTAAACATTGTAAGAAAACAATGCCGCATAATCATGCTAACACAAGCACTATGCAAAGACACATACAGAACTACCACAGCTCTCTACTAAAACCAGCCGCACCTGTGACGAAAAAATTAAAAGGGCAAACAACTCTAAATGCCTTTGCATCTCTTCCACCGTCATGTGAAATCGTAAAGGGAGAAGCCAGTCGGTAGAGTTTATAGCAAAACATTTTGCAGTGTTTGCATGTTCTTTACTGCATAGAATTCATTAAAATACAAGTAAAATAACATTAATTACAAGTTGGTTTCAAAATGAACCTAAATTGTTTTGCATTTTGTGATTTTCATTTGAATAAAATACTATTTTCCATTCATATATTTCATCATTGAGGATTTCTTAAAAATAGTGTAAAAATCCTGCCTCGCCTCGCTCGTGAACCCAATCTCGTGTCTCGTCTCGCCTCGTGGAGTAAGCGTCTCGTCACACCCTACTATATTGCTTATCAATTTGAGCCCGATTGAGACGCAGAGGTTATTAGTGAAGAGGATCGTGCAGAACCTGTGCAAACACGGCTCTTAATGGTGTGTTTGTTTGTTTGTTGTCTCATACTTTTAGATACGCTGTTATTATGCTACTGCTTATGTTAGCTTTTAATATATGGTTTTATTCTGATTAAAGCTTTTAAAATGTATAATGCTTCTCATTGCTATGTGAAAATGTATAATTGGAACAGTTTGTTGGAGCTGATCTGACGATCTGAATGAGAGAGAGAGAGAGAGAGAGAGATGCAAAGCGGGGCGACGTGAGGAACAGTATTAAGAACGGCTTAAGAATCCATTAGAATCGTTAGAAGACAGAATCGCGATTCATATATGAATACATTTTTATGTGCACCCTAGTTTTCTTCCTCTTCTCTAAAGCAGCACAGCATGGCCCCGCCCCCTTCCTTACATGTTCCCGAGGGCGGGGTTTATCTTGGTCCGTGACGTATCAGACCCGGGAAGTAACTGGTTGTAGTCCCTTACCAGCCGTTTTTGTAGGCATTAAACTTCCAGAATTTTAAAAGACGATATCTCTGTTAGCATTGAACTTTCAGCGCTGCAACTTTGCAGATATTGTTTATGCTCAAACAGCAACATTACACACTAACTAACGTTAAAAAAGTGAAATTGCAATCAACCACCCCTTTAATTAGGCCAACCAGAACCGGGAACACTCCCCATAACACCCGATGTACTTGTTACATCGTAAGAAGAATGACATCTACGCTAATATTAGTCTGTTTCTTTCTTATTCCAAGATCACCGTAGCCACCCGAACCAGTCCGTATCCAGATCAGATGGTGACTCTGCACCTAGAGATGACCTCTACAGCCCTGAATCCCGTCTCCTAGATGGCCATCGGGACAAGACAACAGGAACCAGATGAGTCCTCTGCACAATCTGACTTTGTTGCAGCCTAGAATTAAGCTGCTGGTCTCGTCTGGCCAGAGGAGAACGGCACACTATTTCAACACACTATTTCCCTTCTTTAATTCTGTAAAGCTGCTTTGATTTAATCTGCATTGTAAAAAGCGCTTTATAAATAACGGTGACTTTACTTGACTTGTGTGTGTTCCACTCACTGTTCATCATACGGAGAGTCAGACACCTGCAGCACAGACGCCTGGAAATCCTGAATCACCTCCTGTAAGAGCGACAGTCAGCGATCACGTGACACTCGCGTCACACACACGTGTGTTTCACATGTTCTTCCAGACTCTTACGTTGCACATGTACGTGTGCCAGGACTTGGTGATGGGAGGGAGTTTGTCCTTCTTGGTCCAGAGCGGCGGAGCTCCTTCCCTCACGGGCTCCTGACGGACACACACACACACACACGCGCACACACACACACACACGCCACACACACACACAGAGAGACTGAGAGACTGAACACCACACACATGGAGGAGAATCGCAGGAGACACGCTACCTTAGACGCGATCATGTACGGAGGAACTGTGTCGATGTTCATCTCCTGAAACAGCTCTCGGCACTGCATGGTGATGAAATCACCGGCCAGAGGAGACTTGACGATCCCTGAACACAAGAACACACACATCTGCACTACTGCTGGTCTGAGTGCTAGAAACACACACTGATGATAAACCCATACTGTGATTGCTCTGTAAACTGCAATCAATAACCCTAATCAATCAGCTACTGGAAAGAGTCAGCAGCTGATTGATTAGTGTGTGTGTGTGTGTGTGTGTGTGTGTGTGTGTGTGTTTCTTCAGCAAAGTGAGCACTATATCAGTTATTGTTGAGGTTGTGATGTGGACTTTACTATACTCATAGAATTAGAATGATTGATAAAACTTTATAGTTTTAGTTATAGCTACCATTGTAGTAATTATTATAGTTATTATGGCTGTGGTGTGAACTTTGCTATTCTAGTAGAATCAGGATGATTATAATGTTATAGTTACAGTTATCATTATAGTTGTTCATCTAGTGTAACATCGTCCCTAAAAGCACTTCTAAGAACAAGAATGTTTTAAAGGGGTCCTATTATGCCCTTTTACAAAGTCTTGATTTTGTTTTGGGGGTGTACTAGAACATGCTCTCATGCTTGGTGGTTCGAAAATCGCATTATTTTTCACATAATTTACATTATTACAATACCTTTCTCCCCAGCCTGACACAAACTGCTTGATTAGTTCCGGGTTTGAGGAAGGCCCGCCTTCCGAAAAACGAAATGTGTTGTGATTGGTTAGCTGTCCCAGTGCGTTGTGATTGGCGAACAGCTTAGTGTTTCAGTATTGCCCCGCCCCTTGCCAAAGCAGCAAGTTCATCAATATTGCCATATCAATTCAGACCCCGAGAATATTGAACAAGAGGATCACGCAGAACCTTTGCACGCACGGATATTGCAAGACATATTAAAGTGGTAACATTATTGTTGTTGTTGTTGTTGTTTTTGTGGCTAAACATGTTTTAGTTAGGATGTCAACAACCGCTTAAAAATAACTGCATTTACTATGTACAGATACACTGTAAAATGTGATAAGTTGACTTAACTTAAAAAAATTGAGGAAACCTGTTGCCTTAAAAATTATTAAGTAAATAATAATAATAATAAAATTAAGTGAATTTGACAATTCACTTAACTTATTTTATTTTTTAAATTAAAATTACTTAATAATTTTAAGGCAACCGGTTTCCTTAATTTTTTAAAGTTAAATCAACTTATCACTTTTTACAGTGTAAGTGCAACGGTAATATGTATTATGTATATCGCTGCTTTATCAGACATTACATGCAAGATGAAATGAAAATGACATCCAAAATTTTCTGAAGACAGTCGGTTTCCTTCAGAAATACAGTGATATAAGAACACCCGCACCGGATTTCAGTTTTGAAGCGTGCAGTGCTCAACCAAGCGTTCTCCACCCGCCAACCGTTCAAATTTCTGTAGGCAGGATTTATTTTAATGATATTTTAATGGACCACTTTGTGATGTCACAAATACAGGAAAACAACTTTGTAGTCCAAAGCGAGCCGTTCGTTGTAGTTCTTGAAAAGGGATTTTTAAAACGAAATATCTCCCTTTGGAGTGGACTTTGAGATTTGTAACTTTGTAGATCGTTTTATGCCCAAACATACACACTACACACTGACTAACATTCAAAAAGTGAAAACGCATAATAGGACCCCTTTAAGAAAACGTTATTTCTGAAGGTTTAAACATCGGTTTAAGTGTGAACGTTAAAGAAACATTCCATTTTATCATTGCAAACATTGTGGGGTTACTTTTGAATGTTCTCTAAATGTTCTGAAACAGATAGTAACATTCAAAAAACATATGATAAACGAAAAACTAAACCATTTCAGAAATAAAACTCAATACTCTAATTGTAATGTATAATATATTTCATGTTTAATAACACAAAAATCATTGCTATGTGTTAAAAAATCGTAATCAAGATTATTTTGGTCAATATTGTAAACGCGATTATTTAAAGTGATTATGAGTGGGTCACATGACCAAAGCTTTATATGAGTGATTTATTTAAAGATAGCACTATATATCAAATATATATTTTCTGTAAAGAAGGTTGCTATGACATCTAAATTTTAAAGACCAGCGAAATCTCACAATTCTCACAGCAGAATATACTAGGGTAACTAATATTAGTAAAAATAAATTTAAAAAGTCCTCAAAAATGATTGAAAATAACTGCATTTACTATGTACAGATACACTGTAAAATGTGATAAGTTGACTTAACTTAAAAATTGAGGAAACCTGTTGCCTTAAAATTATTAAGTAAATAATAATAATAATAAAATTAAGTGAATTTGACAATTCACTTAACTTATTTTATTTTTAAATTAAAATTACTTAATAATTTTAAGGCAACCGGTTTCCTTAATTTTTAAAGTTAAATCAACATCACTTTTTACAATGTAAGTGCAACGGTAATATGTATTATGTATATCGCTGCTTTATCAGACATTACATGCAAGATGAAATGAAAATGACATCCAAAATTTTCTGAAGACAGTCGGTTTCCTTCAGAAATACAGTGATATAAGAACACCCGCACCGGATTTCAGTTTTGAAGCGTGCAGTGCTCAACCAAGCGTTCTCCACCCGCCAACCGTTCAAATTTCTGTAGGCAGGATTTATTTTAATGATATTTTAATGGACCACTTTGTGATGTCACAAATACAGGAAAACAGCTTTGTAGTCCAAACGAGCCGTTCGTTGTAGTTCTTGAAAAGGGATTTTTTAAAAACGAAATATCTCCCTTTGGAGTGGACTTTGAGATTTGTAACTTTGTAGATCGTTTTATGCCCAAACATACACACTACACACTGACTAACATTCAAAAAGTGAAAACGCATAATAGGACCCCTTTAAGAAAACGTTATTTCTGAAGGTTTAAACATCGGTTTAAGTGTGAACGTTAAAGAAACATTCCATTTTATCATTGCAAACATTATGGGGTTACTTTTGAATGTTCTCTAAATGTTCTGAAACAGAGAGTAACATTCAAAAAACATATGATAAACGAAAAACTAAACCATTTCAGAAATAAAACTCAATACTCTAATTGTAATGTATAATATATTTCATGTTTAATAACACAAAAATCATTGCTATGTGTTAAAAAATCGTAATCAAGATTATTTTGGTCAATATTGTAAACGCGATTATTTAAAGTGATTATGAGTGGGTCACATGACCAAAGCTTTATATGAGTGATTTATTTAAAGATAGCACTATATATCAAATATATATTTTCTGTAAAGAAGGTTGCTATGACATCTAAATTTTAAAGACCAGCGAAATCTCACAATTCTCACAGCAGAATATACTAGGGTAACTAATATTAGTAAAAAATAAATTTAAAAAAGTCCTCAAAAATGATTGAAAATAATTAAACTGTCAGTAATAAAAAAATTAATAAAATAAAATAAAAAAGGCAAAAAACAAATACAAGTAAAAAATAGAATAAAAGTCTTTATGCAAATATAAAGTATTCAGCTAAGAGCATACACATATTGAATAATAAAATGTAAAATTAAACAGCATAGTCTTCCCCATAAGAATTGAACTTCTTTGTTTCTTATTAAAGCACAAAAGTCCTTCAGTCAAGAGCAGTGAGTGATTTTCTCTTTGTATTTTGTTGTTTGATTAATATTAAGCACGCAGTCGCAGCAGGAATAAAGCTGCTGTCACTTTAAGAGCCGTGCAGATCCAATCTTAACTGTTTACGTTCACTTATTACAGAACCGAAGAGCGTTTACGTGAATAATCACCAAGCTCAGCATTTTGACACATTTTTGTGTGTATTTGAGAGTTTAGGCTCGCCGTTTAAGCTGAACGTTCACTTTACATGTCTGTGTTGTGTTCCGTCTCTGAGCGCATGCAGAAATCCTGAGGAACAGCACAAGCTCACTTTTGCACTTTTATAAACATGAATAAATCTAATCAACATTAATGAATCAAGCGCATCCCATTTTTCAAAAGTCACGTTACATGATTTTACTGATTTGCTCATGAAATTTGTCTTTTATGGAGGAGCGAAAACGCAAACGAAAACGTTTTATGTCGATTATTGCATTTTCATAATCGTTGGAGGCTGAAATCGAAATCGAAACTGTATTTTCGATTAATTGCACAGCTCTTCATAAGAACACGCAAAGCATGCTACAAATGAACAAAATTCATGCATTTCGTATTTAATGGTGTTTGGTGATTTGTTACAAGCATTTTTGGTTTGTACAAGATGACATTGTGCATGTTTGATCTTAGTTTTCTTTGCATTTACACAGTTTTGAGCTGCATGTGGCATTCCGAGCGCTTCGAAACACTGAAGCACTTTGAGATGCAACTGGTTCAGCTGATTCGGAGATTCGAACAGCTCTGTTTCTCCCATCTCGTTTAAAATCATAACAAGTGATGTCCAGCCTTGGAAACTATAGTTCTCTCCCTAAATATGAAGAGGTCAAACAACAAGAGTTAATCCAAATTCAACAACAACAACAAAAAGCTTATGAACGTAATTCTAATACAAGTCAGACATTAAAGTGAGTTGCTGTTTTTGTCTCTTCTGAGGAAGATTCATTCACTTGTACCCACATAGAGACATTTTGCTGAGATTTATTTAATGTTCATCCAATCTTATTTTGTAAGTGACCTTACTTTCTGTTTTAAAGATGTTTTCTTTGGATTTTTTGACTACTCAAAATATAGAAATATAATATAAATATAAAATATAACTTAATTAATTTGTGTGTCCTGCTAGCTAAATTTCAGCAAAGTTTTGATCATGTCGATCATTTATAGTCCTTAGATGATGACCATGTCACTAACTAATGCATGGTCTCCTATTTACCTTGCTGCAGGACGTACCCATCATGCACTGGGATGGCAGTGGTGTGCGTGGCTCCGCTGTCCAGCACGAGGCCCGTGGCTCGACCGTTAGCAAAGCTGCAGTCGATCAGGTTAAGGTGACGTACAAACATCATGACATCATCAGCCTGTCTTTAACACATGAGGGAACTCAGCCTCTCTGGATTCTGATTGGCTGATGTTCCCGAGTGGCGCTTTCTAATTGGATACGCTGTGAGCACTGCGGTCTTGCACAGGAAGAAGGCGGGGATGTTGTAATGCTCGAATATGAGTTCTGTTAGCTTTTCTCTCTTCGGCCGTGAGTTCCACTGTCAGGAGAGAAACATTGTAACATCACTTCACCCCCATGACATCCAAGATCAGGATGAGTGCTTCTTCATCAGGTTTGGAGAAATGTGTCTCTGCATCAGTGTCTCAGCAATGGATGCTCTGCAGTGAATGGGTGCCGTCAGAATGAGAGTCCAAACAGCTGATAAAAACATCACAATAATCCACAGCACTCCAGTCCATCAGTTAACATCTGGAGAAGACAAAAGCTGAAACTAATCCAGCATTAAGACGTTTTTAACTCAAATAACGCTTCCTCCAGTGGAAAAGTGTTCTGGTGTGAATCAGGAGAGAAATCTGCAGATCAAGCAGCGTTTACAAGACAAAACAGCTCTAAACAAACATGTGGCTGGATTTTGATGCAAGAGACAACAGGAGATGCACTTTTTCACTGGAGGAAGTGTTATTATGGATTACGGACTCATATTTTAGTTAAAAACATCTAGTTTCAGCTTTTGTCTTCTCCAGATGTTAACTGATGGACTGGAGTGCTGTGGATTATTGTGATGTTTTTATCAGACTCTCGTTCTGACGGCACCCATTCACTGCAGAGCATCCATTGCTGAGACACTGATGCAGAGACACATTTCTACAAACCTGATGAAGAAACACACTCATCCTGATCTTGGATTCCTCTAAGACTGTAGATGTACTCACAGGAGCTTCAGACATCAGAACAGGGTGTAAACTGGGCTCAGATTTGATGTGTTTGCTGTAGATGTGGTCGATTATGGCTTGAAATGCGTTCCAGTCCTCAACTAAAAGATATCAATTGAGAACACAATAGAAACAGAGACATTCTGCGGAATACACTCTTGCATTTGATATTAAATCCCGTGTGTGTGTCGTACTCATGCCATTCTTCAGTGGAGAGATGAGTTCTACACCCGCCCGCGGCACATGCAGGGCTGTGGTGTCTATGTAATAACTCCGCCCAGTGTTGCTCTCTTGCTCCGCCCCCACGTCAGCTGGCCCCTCCTCCTCAGCGTTCACTCCTATAGTGGTGGGGAAATCTGCCTACACCGCAAACAGGAACGTAACCAATGATAATCATGTGACGTTCATTACAGTCAGACTCTAGGAACTTCAGGACGATTCTCAAAGCTTTGGGTTTATGGGTTGATCGTGTTTATTTATACAATACAGATTGTTTCAAAACTACCTTACAGTAACAAGTCCTCTGCACAATCTGACTTTGTTGCAACCTTGAATTAAACTGCTGGTTTCGTCTGGCCAGAGGAGAACAGCACACTATTTCCCTTTTTAATACTGTAAAGCTGATTTGACACAATCTGCATTGTAAAAAGCACTATATACATAATGGTGACTTGACTTAATTAACAGGAAAAGAACAGTGTGCATGTTGCAAAATTGATCAGTTACGAAACTAATTCAATTTCAGCTGTAAAGCAGCTCTACAGAAGATAGCAGAGTCATTATTCAGATCAAGTTTTGTTCTCATCTGATTTAAATTTATAGTTAAATTGATAATATTACTGAATATTAGTTTTATGGAAATAGAAATATGGATAAAAGGAGGATGGATGGATGGATAGATAGATGGATAAATGGGTGGATGGATGGATGGGTGGGTGGATGGATGATGGATGGGTGGAGGATGGGTGGATGATGGATAAATGGGTGGATGGATGGATGGATGGATGGATGGATGATGTATAGGTGGATGATGGATGGATGGATGGATGGATGGGTGGATGTATGGGTGGATGGTGGATGGATGATGGGTGATGGATGGGTGGATGTATGGGTGGATGATTGATGGTTGGATGATGGATGGATGGATGGGTGGATGGTGGATGTGTGGATGATGGGTGGTTGATGGATGGGTGGTTGATGGATGGATGGATGGGTGGATGATGGGTGGTTGATGGATGGGTGGTTGATGGATGGATGGATGGGTGGATGGGTGGATGATGGATGGCTGTATGTGTGGATGATGGGTGGTTGATGGATGGGTGGATGATGGATGGGTGGATGATGGGTGGGTGGTTGATGGATGGATGGATGGGTGGATGGGTGGATGATGGATGGCTGTATGTGTGGATGATGGGTGGTTGATGGATGGGTGGATGATGGATGGGTGGATGATGGATGGGTGGATGATGGGTGGGTGGTTACCTTCGGACAGTCCTCTCCTGCATATCCTGCTCTGGTGGAGAAGGAGCCGATGTCAAACACCAAAGCACCCACTTCATCTGAGACACAGAGAGATTATGATTATTATGCTAGTCTGATCAATATTAATGTACACTCAGTTTATTAGTAAATCTCTGTTCACACACACATTGTGAATAAAGTGAACATAAAGTGAATGTCTGTGAATTCTGAATGCCTTAGTCACATGATGAATTCAGAGCTGCTGATTGGATCGTTTACATGTGCAGATGAGAAAGATTTGCTGTTAGTGTCTGTGGCTTTCTGTGAGTTTATGAATGTGAGGAATGTTGATATACGACAGATGAAGTATGTGCTCATATTAATCAAGATAAATCTAATTATTGTCAGCTGATGTGTGTCAAATGAATAAATGACAGATTTTGGTCATATCGCCCTCATGTAGACTAGAGAGGAAACTGATACAGTGCCCTCCACTAATATTGGCACCCTTGATAAATATGAGCAAAGGCGGCTGTGAAAATAAATCTGCATTGTTTATCCTTTTGATCTTTCATTCAAAACATTTCTAACCTTTCACTGAAGTAAAACAATTGAAAGTGGGGAAATCTCATTGTGAAATAAATGCTTAAGAGAATTTGGCCTTTGTGTTCCTCATATTTATATTCCTGTGGAACAGGAAGTCATGGCTGGACAATTTCATGCTCCTAGTCACCCTGGAGTGCTAAAAATGTAAATATGAATGGGAATATACTTCAGAGATATTGTACTCGTAAGAATTTCTAGGGCTGCCAGTAATTGTGGCCAACATGCATTGAAGAAAAACATTTATTTCACAATGAGATTTTCTCCCCATTTTCAACTGTTTTACTTCCATGAAAGGTTAGAATTTTTGTGAATTTTTTTAATGAAAGATGCAGATTTATTTTCACAGCCACCTTTGCTCATATTTACCAAGGTCAAGGTCAAGGTCATTTTATTTATATAGCACATTTAAACAACATTAATGCTGAGCAAGGTGCTTCACAGTAGCACAATGCAATGATAAAAAATACAAAGTTTAAAAATTAAATCAACAACTTAACCCATAAAGCCGAATAAAAATCAGGAATAAGAATTTAACTCACTAAGACCAACATATCCAACAATTATAAATAGGCCTGAGAAAAGAGATACGTTTTCAATGATGATTTAAATGCAGATAAAGAAGATGATGACCTAACAGATTGAGGTAACGAATTCCACAGCTTAGGGGCTAAAACAGAAAAGGCTCTATCACCTTTAGATTTCAAACGAGACAATGGCACGATTAATAGATTATCAGAGGATGATCTAAGAGATCTTCGGGGAGTATGGAGAAAAAAAGGTCTGAGGTGTAGACTGGAGCCAGACCATGCAAGGCTTTAAATACGAAAGTTAAAACCTTGTAATCAATTCTAAATTTAACTGGTAGCCAATGTAAATGTGCTAAAATAGGAGTGATATGCTCCCTCTTTTTCTTCCCCATTAAGAAGTGGGCTGCAGCGTTTTGAACCAGTTGCAAGCGTGAAAGGGAAAACTAGTTGACACCAGCATATAAAGCATTACAATAATCAAGCCTTGTTGAAATGAAGGCATGGATAACTGTCTCTCGATCACTAAAAGATAGAAGAGATTTCAGTTGATGTAAACCCTCTCATTTCTCATTTAACTGAAGAAAATTATCACCCATCCAGCTTTTGATGTCGTTTACACAGGCAAGCAAATCGGATAAGGACTTTGACCCAGGTTTGATTGACATGTACAACTGGGTATCTTCCGCATAAATGTGATATGGGACCTTGTGAACTCAAAAATGTAACCAAGAGGGAGCATATATAAAGCAAACAAAATCGGGCCCAAGATGGAGCCCTGCGGCACCCCACCAGTAACAGAGGCAGGTGATGAAAGAGACTGACCTAACTCCACAGAGAAACTCCTCGCAGTAAAATAGGATTCAAACCAATCTAAGGCTGAATCACAGATACCAACCTCAGTTTTTAACCTGTTTAAAAGAATACAGTGATCTACTGTATCGAACGCCGCACTTAAATCCAACAGTACCAAAACTGCACAATTTCCAGAATACACAAATAATAAGAAGTCGTTCACCGCTCTTAACAAGGCCGATTCAGTGCTATGCTTAGATCTAAAACCAGACTCAAAAAGATCCAGTATATTATTCTCAACTAAGTAAGGTGATAACTGATTTAAAACAGCTTTCTCCAGTAATTTTGATAAGAATGGTAATTTTGAAATAGGTCTATACAGTGAGGAAAATAAGTATTTGAACACCCTGCTATTTTGCAAGTTCTCCCACTTAGAAATCATGGAGGGGTCTGAAATTGTCATCGTAGGTGCATGTCCACTGTGAGAGACATAATCTAAAAAAAAATCCAGAAATCACAATGTATGATTTTTAACTATTTATTTGTATGATACAGCTGCAAATAAGTATTTGAACACCTGAGAAAATCAATGTTAATATTTGGTACAGTAGCCTTTGTTTGCAATTACAGAGGTCAAACGTTTCCTGTAGTTTTCACCAGGTTTGCACACACTGCAGGAGGGATTTTGGCCCACCTCCACACAGATCTTCTCTAGATCAGTCAGGTTTCTGGCCTGTCGCTGAGAAACACGGAGTTTGAGCTCCTCCAAAGATTCTCTATTGGGTTTAGGTCTGAGACTGGCTAGGCCACGCCAGAACCTTGATATGCTTCTTACAGAGCCACTCCTTGGTTATCCTGGCTGTGTGCTTCGGGTCATTGTCATGTTGGAAGACCCAGCCTCGACCCATCTTCAATGCTCTAACTGAGGGAAGGAGGTTGTTCCCCAAAATCTCGCAATACATGGCCCCGGTCATCCTCTCCTTAATACAGTGCAGTCGCCCTGTCCCATGTGCAGAAAAACACCCCAAAGCATGATGCTACCACCCCATGCTTCACAGTAGGGATGGTGTTCTTGGGATGGTACTCATCATTCTTCTTCCTCCAAACACGTTTAGTGGAATTATGACCAAAAGTTCTATTTTGGTCTCATCTGACCACATGACTTTCTCCCATGACTCCTCTGGATCATCCAAATGGTCATTGGCAAACTTAAGTCGGGCCTGGACATGTGCTGGTTTAAGCAGGGGAACCTTCCGTGCCATGCATGATTTCAAACCATGGCGTCTTAGTGTATTACCAACAGTAACCTTGGAAGCGGTGGTCCCAGCTCTTTTCAGGTCATTGACCAGCTCCTCCCGTGTAGTTCTGGGCTGATTTCTCACCTTTCTTAGGATCATTGAGACCCCACGGTGAGATCTTGCATGGAGCCCCAGTCCGAGGAGATTGACAGTCATGTTTAGCTTCTTCCATTTTCTAATGATTGCTCCAACAGTGGACCTTTTTCACCAAGCTGCTTGGCAATTTCCCGTAGCCCTTTCCAGCCTTGTGGAGGTGTACAATTTTGTCTCTAGTGTCTTTGGACAGCTCTTTGGTCTTAG
>NC_081177.1:535000-550000 GCF_012432095.1 Onychostoma macrolepis
ATTAGGAAATTGACAATTCTGTCAACTGTCCCGAAACGTGAGCTGAAGTCTTGTATGGCAGCGTGCAGCAGCTCTAGATGTGAAGAGAAGGTCAAAGAGAGAGGACGCAGCACAGCTGAACCACTGTTTTTACAGTACAATTATTATCAGTATTTCTTATTATTATATTTTCCTCTATAATTTGTATTTTACAATGAAATATTACAATAGTAATATTTCTTATTTTGTTTAGTATTTTAATTTAGTAATAATAGTCATTTTATTTTACAATACGATTACTATTAAAATTTATTATGTTATATTTTTCTGTAATACTCAGTTTTTGTATTTTACAGTGAAATATAACAATAGCAATTTTTTGTTTTGTTTAATATTTAACTTAGTAATCATAATAGTAATAAAACAATAATAAAATAATATATTAATAATGTGCAAATTATATTAATAATTTGATATAAATAATAATTATATTTTATAGCTAAATATAGATATTGATAAATAACCACACAATTTTTATTTTATTTCAGTGTCTTTGAAGTAGGGGTGTGCAATATTGACAAAAACATCTTGATATTTTCTGGGATTTTACCGATGACGATAGTCAGACGATATTTTGCGTGTGTTATTGTGCTGGTATCTTAAGGACTGCCGTGGACAGCTGACTCCTGAAGTGTTTGATATTCTTTATTTTCTGTGTGGTTAGTTCACACTGATAGAAATACATTTTTTTCCAATAAGTTTAAATAGATTTTTAACTTTTAATGGGCATTTTTACCTTTATAAAGCCATTTTCTAAAAGAGTGCATTATCTTTTGAGTCAAATTCTTACGTTTAATCAGTGAATCAGAATAATAAGACATTTGTGCTGTTACCAAGCAAATGAAATCAACACAGAAGCTGCGTCTGAAGAGGTGTTTAGATGTGTTTACACACTGTTTAATGCAGGACATGAATGCATTTAACCTGCAGTTACTAATGCATAAATAGTATTTTGTTATATTAAACGTAAAACGTTGAATACTGTTATTTGAAATTATTTAAATAATGAAAAGATACTTTCAATGTGAAATTAAAACTGCCAGCAGGTGGCAGTGAGTCATTGCGATTGAACCGAATCATTTAAACAGTTGAGTCTCTGAACGCCTCACTCTGTTGTGTGTGTCGTCTCGCAGGCATCTGGAACCCCAAACAGCCCAAAGAAGCAGCCAAGAACTTCAGCTTTGATTATTCGTACTGGTCTCACAGCACGGTAAGATCCTGCGCTGCCGTTTACTGCTGCCGTCTGCGCTCCTGTGGCTCTGAACTCACTGGCGTGTGTGTGTGTGTGTGTGTGTGCAGGAGGACGACCCAGCGTTCGCGTCCCAGCAGCAGGTGTATCTGGACATCGGGGAGGAGATGCTGCTTCACGCCTTTGAGGGCTACAACGTCTGTATATTCGCCTACGGTCAGACCGGAGCCGGAAAATCCTACACCATGATGGGAAAACAAGAGCCTGGACAACAAGGCATCATTCCACAGGTGTGTATTAGACCTGTGATGATAAATCAATGCAGAATTGATTCGTGGATGGATTCTGAGATCTTCTGAATGCATCAGGATTCTCTCTGGAGTTGATTCCGAGCTTATATTTTAACAGCAGATGGCGCTGTACTCTAGTTTTATCCGCACACTCAAACGCAGATGAAGAAGAGCGCTGAAGTGTGTTCGGCTGAGTCTGTAATCTCACCTCGGCTCAGAATGCTTTTATGACGCCAGATTAATGTAAACACAGCCCACTGTGAACACCCTTGTGATTCCCTTCAACCTTATGAATCTTATGAATGATTATTTTAGGTTGGAGTGTGTAAGGATTTGGAAGCGAGCAGAGTACGGCTGATTCTGGAGCATGCAGCGCCACCTGCTGCTCAAAACTACGCTCAGAATCCACTCCAGAAAGAATCGCCATGCATTCGGAAAATCTCAGAATCATTTCTCGATTCGTGATGCACTGATTTATTTTCCCAGCACTAGTATATAAACACGCACACACACACACACACACACATCAGTTTAATTTCAGTGAGCGTGGCAGATGTATGGAGTTGTGTTGTTTTGCTGTGCTTCTGTGAGTGTGTGTGATTAAGGTGTGACCTGTGTCTCTGCAGATGTGTGAAGATCTGTTCAAGCGCACCAGTGAGAACACCGATCCTGATCTGTCCTGCTCCGTCGAGGTGCTGCTACACTCACACACACACACACACACACACACACACACACACACACACTTGTTTCGCTATCCTTGTAGGGACATTCATAGGCGTAATGGTTTTTATACTGTACTTACTGTATGTGCTATTGTCCTACACCAACCCTACACCTAAACCTACCCCTTACAGGAGACTGTCTGCATTTTTAGATTTTCAAAAAACTTAATTCTGTGTGATTTATTAGCTTGTTTACCCGTGGGACCTCAATTTAGGCCCCCACCGTGACACAAGTCCCCATGAGTCTGTGTGTATTCAGGTTTAAGTCCCCACCTGAATAGAAAAACAAGTACACACACACACACACACACACATGACTGGCTTTGATCACTGAAGCCCATATCATACTGAGCAGGAGGACTGGTGGCAGAAATATATATCATCACACCGTTTCATTCAAAGATCGTAAACAACACATTCTGAGATAAAATGTATATTTATTAAAAAATATATATAAAAAATGTATATTAAAAAATACTAAAACTTCTGTTATCCTATGATAATATTTGTCACATTTAAAGAAATAGTTGAAAACATGACTAGAAAGAAGTAAACACTGTAACCATTGGTGCATTGGTTTGTTATTATTATTATTTTTTCATTTTTCATTTTAATTTATAAATTATTGTAAGTTATTAACATATTAAAATAAACTTAAAATTAAAATGCTAAAAAAAACATTGTTTTTAACTGAAGAACAAAGTTCCTGAAACTTCTCACGTCACAAAATTAATCGAGTCCAATTTACTTATATGGCACTTTTCACACTCATGCATTGTTTCAAAGCTGCTTTTACAGAAAATCATGATGTTAATGTTTATAATAGCTTAATATCTTTATGCCTTATAGTTGCATTTAACAGATTAGAGCTGGGTGATAATATAGTTTTTTTTTAAATATATGTTATATTTTACTATATCAATGCTCCTGGTTTCTGACAATAAAAAAAAAAAACTGAAAACAGGCAGCTTTGTCATAATTATTGAAATATAGAAAATAGTCCACATCAAGGAGCCGTCCAATTAAAAAGGTTGAGAAGCACAGTTGTAGATCAAGGATATGTGTGTCAGTGGAGAACATGAATGTGATGTGTGTGTGTGTGTGTGTGTGTTCAGGTGTCCTATATGGAGATCTACTGCGAGCGAGTGCGGGATCTGCTCAACCCCAAGAGTAAAGGAGCGCTGCGGGTGCGAGAGCATCCCATCATGGGGCCGTACGTCGAGGACCTGTCCAAACTCGCCGTCACGTCCTACCATGACATCAGAGACCTCATGGACGCGGGGAACAAGGCCCGGTACCAACCACACCAGCGTTTTACTCTTTCCCCACCAGCGCTTTTGAAAAAGATGTCAGCCACCGCCAGCATTTTTGCTGATTTTCACTCAAATTTCACGGCCGCCAGAATATTTTGTTGAATGAATATCTGAACAAGCAATACATCAAAATAAAGATCAGACCCTCTAGTCAGTTTTATTCTAGCTTCAAGCATTGTTTTCTATCAACACTTGAATGTAGGTAGGTTTCATAAAAAAGCAACATTTTGAGCAAAAAGCTGAGAAAATCGCATTTTTATCAAATACTACGTCTGGATCATATTCAGTAATATTATCAAAGCAAAGATGCAGTAGATGGCTTCCATCAGTATCCCAAAGCTTCACAGGCCTTTAACACTTTCTGGATCCATATTTCACTCGGTAACATTAGTCAGCTTTCATTTATATGCGGTGAGTGTTGATCGCATTATTTTTCATATGCATATGCTTACATATGAGATCGCTCGTTTCTGTGTCTTCCTCGTCTGTGTTTTTGATCGAGTGATTCCAGACTCATTCAGGAGATGCATTATAGCGCCCCCTAGCGTATAACAGTGAAAACATGGAAACACGGCGTGTTTGGCGGGGAAAGAGTTAATCTCATGAACAGACATTACTCCTGTACTCAGATGAAACGCTCCTCACTGTCACGTGTTTGATTGACAGGACGGTGGCAGCGACAAACATGAACGAGACCAGCAGCCGATCGCACGCCGTCTTCACTATCGTCTTCACTCAGCGCCGCCGAGATCAGCTGACCAGCCTCGACACAGAGAAGGTGTGTGTGTGTGTGTGTGTGTGTGTGTGTGTGCGTGTATGTGTGTGTGTGTTGTTGACGTGTCTCTCTGTCGTGTGCAGGTCAGTAAGGTGAGTCTGGTGGATCTGGCGGGCAGTGAGCGAGCTGATTCCTCCGGAGCCAAAGGCGTGAGGTTAAAGGTACTAAAACTAATGTTCACATCTGTAATGAAGAGTCAGCGTCTCCATCGCTCTCTCACACAAACCCTGTCCCTCTGTCCTTCAGGAAGGTGCTAATATCAATAAATCTCTCACCACGCTGGGGAAGGTCATCTCTGCTCTGGCTGAAATGGTGAGACGCTGTACTGAATGACTGAGCTCATTATATGATCGTTCTTCAGTTCTCTGATATGATCAGTCTGTGACATGACTGTAATGTTGAGTGTTTCTGTCAGTGATCATGATCTTTATTTCTGCTGTATTTTAATGGTGTATTTTTCTGACAAACAGCAAAACAGCAAAAGAAGAAAAAGTGAGTTCATCCCATACAGAGACTCAGTGCTCACCTGGATACTGAAGGAGAACCTGGGTAAGACATACACACACACACACACACACACACACACACACGTAGAGTTGTGATTATGAAGCGTGTGTTTGTGTCTCAGGTGGTAATTCTCGTACGGCTATGATCGCTGCTCTCAGTCCTGCAGATATTAATTATGAGGAAACACTCAGCACTCTCAGGTACATCAATCAATCAATCAATAAACCAATCAATCAATCAATCAATCAATCAATGAACCATCCATCTGTGTGACTTCAGAGCTTCCTGTTGTGTGTGTTTGTGCAGATATGCTGACCGTGCGAAGCAGATCCGCTGTAACGCTGTAATTAACGAGGATCCAAACGCTCGTCTGATCAGAGAACTGAAGGAGGAAGTGAACCGACTCAGAGACCTGCTGCTGTCACAAGGACTGAGCCGGCTGGTCACTGCTCCAGGTACGCACACACGCACACTCACACACACATGCACACTCACACACACACACTCACTCACACGCACACATGCACACTCACACACACGCATACGCACACACTCACTCACACGCACACATGCACACTCACACACACGCATACGCACACACTCACTCACACGCACACATGCACACACACGCATACACACACACTCACACACACACGCACACTCACACACACGCATACGCACACTCACTCACGCACACATGCACACTCACACACACGCATACACGCACACTCACACACACACACGCATACACACTCACACACACGCACACTCACACACACGCACACACACATGCACACGCACACTCACACACGCGCACACTCACTCACACGCACACTCACACACACACAAACACACACAAGTTTGATACACACAGTCATGTTTTAAATAGTGTTGTCAATCGATTAAAAAAAGAACTAATTAATCACACATTTGTTTCCTGAAATTATTTGCGATTAATCCCACTTAGCATTTAAGTTTTTAAATATACTTTTATATTGCAATATTTCACATTCAATCTTCAAATTAATAGAGAAACAACATAAAGACAGTATATTTTTAATATTTGTTGGTTGGCATCTTTTTTTATGACTGAAGGCGAGTATCACTGATACCAATACTACTGACGTCTCTAGAAAATTTTTCTTTTTCCTAATATTTAACTATTGACTATATGTAATGTTGACTATACTAACATTACAGTATAATTGAGAGCTATCAATTTTAATATTTATTAGACTTTAAAAAATAACTTCTAATTTAAGTGAACTTAAAACAGTCTTCACATAAACCCATTATAATAAAAGTCATATTTACCTGTGCCCTTCAGAAGCAGCAGCTGTGAGTGGGGTGGCAATCCCTAGCTACACCCCTGCATTAACTGCATTAAATATTTTTAACGCCATTAAACTGGGAAAATGAATCGCCTGTGTTAACACGCTAATTTTGACAGCACTAGTTTTAAAATGTCTCTATTCATCTTTTAGCTGCTGAAGTCAATAATAACCATGTGGGTGTCACTCTAATGCCTGCTGACCCCTCCTCCAATGGAGCTCCGCCCACATCCACACCTGTCCCAGGAGAAGGCCCCGCCTCTGAGAGTGACCCCGCCTCTCTGGATGGCCACGGCCAATTAGAAGAGTTTCAGGGTGAGATGATTACCAATGAGGAGGCAGTGGAGAGACTGAAGGTACGAGAGGGCGGGGCTATGTTGGTGGGCGGAGCGTGAGATAATCAGCATCCTGTGCTCAGACACAAACGTGTGTGTGTGTGTGTGTGTGTGTGTGTGTGTGTGCAGGAAACAGAGAAGATCATCGCTGAGCTGAATGAGACGTGGGAGGAGAAGCTGAGGAAGACGGAGTCTATACGCCTGGAGAGGTAAAGCACACTGGTGCAGGTCTGCCACTAAAACCCCAGATCAACAAATAAATAAATGGACACAAAATATTTTATTAGCTGAAAAATAAATGCTTCCGTGGAAAAAAAAGAGCTTCTAGCAAGTGGTTTTGAACAAACAAGACAAAAAAAAATTATGTGTATATGAAATTTTTATTTTTTATTTTAAATTGTTGTTTATCATCTTATTATTCATAAAAGAAAATTGTGATAGCAACAAAATAAACCTTGAAAAACGGTATCCACGCAAGCTGTTTTCTGTGAATGTGTGAGACTTCTGGTTCCGAAGCTGCTGTAGGGAAATAATGAAGTGCAGTAAACGGTAAAACTGTTGTCACTACAAACCAGTGTGTTCATAATTAAGATAATACATTAAAATAATATGGAAAGCCACGCCAATTTGTAATATCAAGCAGCAAAATGAGCTGTTTTGAACAGCTAAAAATAGCTGGAAGTGGATGAGACCGGAAGCCAGACACATTAAATTTACAAATGATATCCACCTATTTATTTTTTAATATAATTGAAACTGAGACACGAAATGGATGTGTTTGTATTGACACGTGAAGTTTAGTGCTGATCTGTCAGATTAGTTTTTGCCATGAATAATTCCAGCATGGAGCTGTGTTTGATTTAGAAAAATTTTAATTACAGTTATAAGAACAAAGTAATGTATAATAAAACATTTGCTTGAATAAATTGTTTTATATTTCATGTTATTTTTATTTCAATATATTTCATTGCGATGCCCCTTAAAATAAACAAACAGAGTGGAAATGACTTCGAATTCAAATTTATTTCTGAGCGTGATGTAAATGCTCAGATGGTCATGTGACCGCTGTGTTTCCGGTGTGCAGGGAGTCGATTCTGGCAGAGATGGGAGTGTCCATTAAAGAGGATGGAGGAACTGTCGGAGTGTTTTCACCAAAAGGGGTCCGTACACACACACACACACACACACACACACACACACACACACACACACACACACATACACACACGCAAGGCAAGGCAAGGCAAGTTTATTTATATAGCACATTTCATGCACAATGGTAATTCAAAGTGCTTTACATAAAAGGAAGTAAAAGAATAATAAAAAATATAATCACAACAATAAAAAAAAAAAAAGAATTTAAAAACTTTTAAAATGATTAAAAATGTATTTAAAATGAATTAAAACAGCTAAGAATAGAAAATGATTATACATAAAATATCAGTTCGGACATAGCACAGTGCTCATTCAGTAAATGCACAGCTAAACAGATGAGTTTTGAGTCTGGATTTAAAAGCGGACTCCCCTTGTTTTGTGTGACTCGATCCTAATGATCTGAGTGGTCTGTTAGGTTTATATTCAGTGAGCATATCTGCTATGTATTTAGGTCCTAGGCCATTGAGAGATTTGTAAACGAGTAAAAGTACTTTGAAATCAATCCTAAATGTAGCTGGAAGCCAGTGTAAGGACCTGAGGACTGGTGTGATATGCTCAGATGTTCTGGTTCTAGTCAGAATCCTGGCAGCAGTGTTCTGGATGAGCTGCAGCTGTCTAATGCTCTTCTTTGGAAGGAGACCATTACAATAATCCACCCTGCTGGTGATAAAGCCATGAACACGTTTCTCCAAGTCTTGACTGGAAACAAAACATCTAATTCTTGCAATGTTTTTGAGATGATAGTATGCTGATTTAGTTACTGCTTTGACATGACTACTAAAACTAAGGTCTGTCTCCAGAAACACCCCAAGATTTTTGACTTGGTTTTAGTTGATTGACCCTAGAGTCAAGGTATGCATTCACCTTGAGAACTTCATCTTTGTTTCCAAATGCAATGACTTCAGTTTTCTCCTTGTTTAACTGAAGAAAGTTCTGGGACATCCAACAGTTTATTTCATCAATGCATTGGCAGAGGGAGTCAATGGGGCTGTAGTCATTTGGAGATAAGGCTGGGTAAATCTGGGTATCATCAGCATAGCTGTGATAGGCAATTTGGTTCTTTCTCATTATTTGACTTAGTGGGAGCATATACAGGCTAAACAAGAGCGGTGCAAGAATTGAGCCTTGTGGGACTCCCAGAGAAACACACTCACACACACGTACACGACATAAGCGCACAGTGCAGAGATGTTCAGCTGTGTGTGTGTGTTTCAGACTCCTCACCTGGTGAATCTGAACGAGGATCCGCTGATGTCTGAGTGTCTGCTGTACTACATCAAAGAGGGTGTGACCAGGTGAACGAATCAAAACCATGATCATCCGGTTCAGCCTGAATCAAAACCACCAGTTCAGACTCCATTACGGAGCTGCAGGGTGTTTGTGAGATTGTGACAGATATCAAATCACTTTGAAAATATGTATTGTAAAATTGAATCTTTTTAAAGATTTAAATACTCTGATGTGCTATTTCAGTAAATAATTGAGCTGATGATTGCTTATGTGCTGATATTCATGTGTGTGTGTGTGTGTGTGTGACAGGGTTGGTCAGAAGGACGTGGACATCAAGCTCAGTGGTCAGTTCATTAAAGAGCAGCACTGTGTGTTTTACAGCTACATCAACCAGAACGGAGGAGGTAAGAGAGTGTGTGTGTGTGTGTGTGGTACGGTACACCAGTGTAACAGTAGTATCGTGATGCCCAATGCAGTCGCACAGTATTTTTCAGATGGTCGTACCGTGATGTGGATAAAAGCATCAGCCAAATGCATAAATGTAAATGTGATTTGAGTCCAGAACGGCAGACGGAGCTCCACAGAATGAAACACAAACATGAACTCTATTTAATTTGCCAGCGTCTTAAAGCAAAAACACAGAGACCGCAGTTACTAATGCATAAATAGTATTTTGATATATTAAACATAAAATGTTGAATACTGTTATTTGAAATGATTTAAATAATAAAAATAAACTTTAAATGTGAAATTAAAACCGCCAGCAGGTGGCAGCAAATCACTGTTAATAAGTGAGTCACTGCGATTGAACCGAATCATTTAAACGGTTGATTCATTCAGGAACGAAACACCGTCATGTTTCTCAGAGACACAAAACAGTGCTGTGGCTGTGTTTGGAATTATTTCTGTTGTTGAAATAGACAATATTGTGTCTAAAACACAAGTCTATTAATTAACTTTGTTTATTGAACTGTTGTAAAAAATTACGTTTGTAATCGTGTTATTTTTTGGAGAAAAAACGGCACTCTTTGTGTGATGTTGATTAACTAATATATACATTTTCTGTCCCCATATCTTGAATTTGTGATCATTCTAAATGTATTTAATTAGACTGAATCATGCAGTGAAAGAACACACTATAAATGCGCACTAGTCTAGACTTCACGTAATGTAAGCGTGCGCTCTGTAGAGGTGTTTTAAATGGTTTTTGCTAAATACTTGATAATGTCAAATCACTCAGCGTTCACTATAAAAAAAAAATGTTTTATGTTCACTATAAAAACAATAGCATCATCTACATAGGACAAGGAGAAGATTATTATGGACTATGATGATGATGGTTTTGTGTAAACTGTGAATAATGAACAGAACTGCTGCTGCTGGTGTAGTGCTGTAAGACACAGAGACGTCGTCAGCTCGAGCTGTGTTCAGGAAGCGTCACTCGTCTGTATGAAGTCATTGTTAGTGTCTGCGCTGAAGATAGAGTTCATGATCTGTGCTGAAGCATCAGACGTGTTCTCATGAGAATCACACTCATTAGTGACGTCTACAGCTGTGAACTGAGCTGCGCGCGCGGCCACTAAAGTGACATTAGTTGGGAAAGCTATTTGATTGAGTTCTAGTAAAAGAGAAAGAATTGCACTTCTCGGGCAAACCGCTATAGAGTTGATATCGTTATAAAGTTAGAGCGAGGTAGAATGAGGTTTACAGGTTTCATAGAACGAGAATGATGTGCGTCAAACGAGTCGCTGTAGAAACCGAATACTTCAATGGAAGAAAGAGCTCAACGCGAGAACCAACGCAAACACAGTGACGTGAAATAACACGTCCTCGTATTAAAGAAGAGTGGCTTGATTAAGTGCTGGAAATAACGCATGATGAGCACAGAACGGTAACAACACGCCGAGACATATACAGTCACACACAGGTGTATTGTGCAGACTGTACTTCACAGCGATGTTTAGATAAGATATATATATAAGAATTCACATGCTCACGTTTTTGAAAATATTTAGCTTAGTTCTGAGTTTAAATGCTTCAGTTTGTTTTGATTATTATATTATATAATATGTTAGGCCTATATTATAAACCTAATAAATAATTGACCTTGTTTTTTAATGGAGTCTCTTATACTCATCTGTATTTATTTGATAAAAATACAGAAAAAAACAATTGCAATTGCAAAAAAACAATTGCAATTTCTAATATTGGTTTCTTATTTTAATGTAATTTATTTCTGTGATGCGCAGCTGTATTTTCAGCATCATTACTCCAGTCTTCAGCGTCACATGATCTTCAGAAATCATAATAATATGCTGATTTATTATCAATGTTGGAAACCATTGTGCTGCTTCATATTTTTTGGAAGCTGTGATACTTTTTTCTTGGATTCTTTGGTGAATAAATAGTTAAAAAGAACAGCATTTATTCAGAATAGAAATCTTTTCTAACAATATAAGTCTTTACTATCACTTTGTATCCATTTAGCACATCCCTCCTGAATAAAAGTATTCATTTCTTAAAAAATTTTTTTTTTAATTCACTGACCCCAAACTTATGAGTAGTAGTGTAACACAAAATTTCTATTTTGAATAAACAGTGTTCTTTTTAACTTTTTATTTATCAAAGAATCCTGAAAAATTATCACAGGTCCCAAAAAATATGAAGCAGCACAACAGTTTCAACATTGATTATAAATCAGCAAATTTTTTTTTTTGGGTTATCAACATTTTTATTTATTTTTTCCATACATAACATCCAAAATTACAATGATTTCTGAAGATCATGTGATGCTGAAGACTGGAGTAATGATGCTGAAAATACAGCTGCGCATCACAGAAATACATTACAGTTTAAAGTATATTAAAATAGAAAACTTTTGTTTTAAATTCCAATAATATTTCAAATAGATACAGCCTTGATGAGCATATGCTTTTTTAAACTGATCCCAAACTTTTCAATGGCAGTGTATTATACTGTAAAAATGTTTTCTCAGGTAACCTAAAATGTACATAATTTAGTTACATCAAGGGTCAAATCAAATATAAATATCACATTAAAGTTAAAAGTTACAAACTTTTTAGTGTGTGCGCTGTACAGGGTTTAAAGAATGTTTTCGCTCAGGTGCCGGAATGTAAAATATATATATACTAAAATATATTTAGTATATATTTTGAAAATATTTAATTGTAAGTATTTATATAATTTATATTATACACACAGTGTGCAGAATTATTAGGCAAGTTGATATTCTGGTCATATTTTTTTTCCAAGAACATTTTACCAATTCCAAACCACATCAATCTTAATAACTACTATTGATTTTGTATTTAATCATTTCTAAGTGATATATAATTGTCCATGAAGACTGAAAGTCAAAAACTCCTTATTTCAGGTGTGCAGAATTATTAGGCAGGTTTTCTTTTACAGATAAAATGAGCCAAAAAAGAGATTGAACTCAGACTAAAAGTAAAAAATATATATATTAAATGCCCATGAGAAGGATGCAATGCTAATGCAATAATAGAATTAGCAAAGTTAAGGCATGACCACTGGGCAGAGAAATGCTCATTGGGTCAGCAGGGTCAGAAAAAACAGGTGGAGAGGAAAAGACACGTTGACTGCAAAATAATTAAGAATTAAGGTGAGAAACCATCAGGAATCATTTAGTCTCCAGCGCCACTATTTTCCAGAACTGCAAGCTTCCTGGAGTCTCCAGAAGAGCAATGTGTCAGGTTCTCAGAGACCTTGCTTGGGTAAAACATTCTTTAGAATGACCCTCACTTAATAAGAATAACATGCTGAAGTGTTGTGAAATACATGAAGACTGATCTAAAAAAAAAATTTTATGGACAGATAAGTTGTGAGTGACTCTTGAAGGAGCAGCATCACATCCTCTTGTGCCACTGTTTGAAGAATTGATCTTCCAGAATCTGGCAGGAAGATTTAGGAGCTAATTTTTAATCAATCTCTGCAAGACAGACTTTTCAGGATAGGAGATGAACTAAAATGAGCTCCTAAAACTTACTGCCAGATTCTGGAAGATCAATTCTTCAAACAGTGGCACAAGAGGATGTGATGCTGGTCCTTCAAGAGTCACTCTCAACTTATCCGTCTATAAAATTCTTCATGTATTTCACAACACTTCAGCATGTTATTCTTATTAAGTGAGGGTCATTCTAAAGAATGTTTTACCCAAGCAAGGTCTCTGAGAACCTGACACATTGCTCTTCTGGAGACTCCAGGAAGCTTGCAGTTCTGGAAAATAGTGGCGCTGGAGACTAAATGATTCCTGATGGTTTCTCACCTTAATTCTTAATTATTTTGCAGTCAACGTGTCTTTTCCTCTCCACCTGTTTTTTCTGACCCTGCTGACCCAATGAGCATTTCTCTGCCCAGTGGTCATGCCTTAACTTTGCCAATTCTATTATTGCATCCTTCTCATGGGCATTTAATATATATTTTTTTTAACTTTTAGTATGAGTTCAATCTCTTTTTTGGCTCATTTTATCTGTAAAAGAAAACCTGCCTAATAATTCTGCACACCTGAAATAAGGAGTTTTTGACTTTCAGTCTTCATGGACAATTATATATCACTTAGAAATGATTAAATACAAAATCAATAGTAGTTATTAAGATTGATGTGGTTTGGAATTGGTCAAATGTTCTTGGAAAAAAAATATGACCATAATATCAACTTGCCTAATAATTCTGCACACTGTGTATAAATATATTTAATATACAAATATAACATATTTTTCTTAAATATGTACATGTATGTGTGTGTATTTATATATACATAATAAATATACGCAGTACACAAACATATTTTGAAAATAAAATTTTTTTTGGATGCAATTAATTGCAATTAATCGTTTGACAGCAATAAATGTCATACAGATTATCAAAAACAGTGTTCAAATTAACACAAACTTTAACGTAAAAAAAAAAGAAAAGAAAACTTTGACATTTATTAATTTATTACATTTTTAACAATAATAGTGCTCTATGAAATGTGTTTTTTTCTCTGTTTGTTTTAATTTTTCAGGATTCTGTGTTTTATGATGTAATTCATATTTCTTATCAAAAACACTGGTAATCAAATGAAGGCGCAAAACTCCAACAATTTAGTAAATATTTTAAAATATATTAACATTTAATTCCTTTCATTTTTTTTTTTTTTTGGCAAACATACAAACTTAAAAAATACTTGTTTTTAACAAACTGGACTATTATTTAAATTACTGTTATTACTTTGAGAAGTAATTTTACTGTACAGTAGTAATGTATTTCTGTTTTATTTTGTCAGTTTGCAGTGTAGAGCTTTGAGTTTCTGTTTCTGCTTATAGTTTTTCTCAAATGAAATGAAATGCTGTTAAAGTGTCAGATGAAGTTAATGTTTTCATACGCTCATATATTGAGACGAGTGTCACGTACACACACAGCATGCAGACTTCATGTTTCATAATATTGGCATATTGCCATTTAATTAAGCCCTGCTTTAGATCTATTCATCCAGAAATGGGCAGATTTTGTAACATTCCACAATAAATTCCCTTTGCCTATATTTCGTGATTCCTTTCATGTCATAGATCAGTCATAGGGCCCTACTGACAGCACAGCATGTAGATGTGTGTGTGTGTGTGTGTGTGTGTGTGTCAGTAACACACACTCATGTACTGTGCTGGTTTTCTCTCTGTCGGTGGAACAGTTGCTGGGATTTGACACAGGTATCATCTGTAAATCATTCACGAGCTCCTTCATCTGTCCTTCCTCAGCACTCCTCCTCCTCCTCCTCTTGTTATGATCACACAGTCTTATACATTTATACATGTCACGTGTTTTCCTATCACCACATAAACAGTCTGTGTGTCTTCTGTGAGTTTCTCTGTGTGTTCATGTGCTTCATTGGCATGACGTGAATCTGTACATTTGTATCAGAGGAGTCTTTCATCACACCCACCTCGTTTAAAATCACAGTAAACGGATAAATTACATCATTTGCATGTAAATCAGTCCCTGACCAGTGAAAGCCGCTCCATCCCATTTGACTGTTTCCTGTTTGTTGTAAACTTGATCGGCACAAAGCAAAAACAAAATGATTCATAAGTG